>NW_021319982.1:804413-844251 GCF_001605985.2 Dendrobium catenatum | reverse complement strand
AGATTCCAAAAAAAGATACAATGAATATGTCTTAAGGAGGACGAGTTTATGGTACAAATACACCTAGGGAATCAGTATTATAAATCTGAAAATGGTGGGAAATTTTATTCTTTTTGGATTTAATTGGAGTGGGAGCCAAGCAATTGTAAAGCGTGTATTACTTTTGCCCACCTATCTTCTAGAACTAGCAATAAATAATCATACCCAAAAGCTTGAGGGTCTTCATGAAGGGTGTCCCTCCTCTCAATGTTTATAATATATTTCTTTTACTTTGGCTAGCATTGAATCCCATCTCCATAATTGACGATGTAAAGCAGATTATCCGTTCGCCTACTCTCAACATCGCTCATAAATTTGTTCGTATGAATTTATGATGTATTCAATCATCTACCCCCAATAAATCATTTAAAAGCTTCTCTTTTACAATCCTAGCCTTTCCAACATCTCTCCCTTATACATGTTCATTTTCACTGATCACCATAGCTTGAAAGACATCCTTTTATTTTTTTTGGAAGTCTTCCTCAACACTTCCTCTCGACTATTACTGAGCAACCGAGTTTCCAGCAACTGCAATGCTTGTATCTTTTATATTAAGAGAAATCATGTGAACATAGAGAGTCTCATGGAGTGAATTCAAATAAAATTCTAATTACATATTGCATTCCAACAAATAGTGTGATCCAATGGACATGCAGTTATGAGGTGATCGCATTTCGATTGCCTCGGTATTCTTAGGGTCACAAATGTTTCTTCTAAAGTAAGATTAATGCGTATGCACACACCATGGTGTCCGAAAAATATGAGGTATGCTTGCTTCTATCTACAAGTAGACTCAACTCTAACACAACAGGTGCATTTATCAATATGAACTGAATGATGTTGAAGGCTCCACATCATGATATACTTCTTTGATTAAATTAGAAATGAAGACACTTATCCTTGTGACTATCCTTCATACGTTTACAGCTATTGGAATAAACATACGGAATAGCTCGTCTGTTTACGCCATGAATGTGATAAAGTGGCTTTCTTTGTGGATACTGTCCATCAATCACAAACAAAGTAACTGTCCTTTTCGCTTCCAAACTCCTCTAAGTGGCCGATGCACTTCTCAAAATATTGGTCCCTCTTCTCTTTGGCCAACATACTTCGTTCGTAGATGCACATTATATCCTGGTGGACGTATCCGTGCTAACATTGTTATTACATGCATATGTAAATTGTGCAATTCTTGTAATTGTTGGATTCCTTGCTATGGTTAGAGAAGGAAGTCGCCATGCTGAAGTAAAACATTCTAGCCTATTTCCGTCTATGGTGTTCTCTCAATTTGTAAATTAAAGATGCTTTCTCCAAGCAATATCTACCAGACATGTTTCTTTTTTTTTTGTTCAAGATCCCCATTCGAAAAGGCCCTGTTGTTTACCAGTATGTCACACTATCTAAATTGAAGAAGAACGATGAAGGATATGAAGCATTGAAGTGCTTGAAGTGGAATATTGTTTTGGGAAAGCTCTTTTTTTTAACTGCCTTTGCTGCAGGCTCACTAATCTTTTCTTTATAAGCAGCCATTTGGTTGATGAGGCTTATACTTCGGGCAATCTTTGATTCCATGAACCACTAATCTTCCAACGAACAAATGAGCTTTCACTCTATAATATGATCATTTGTATGTTGCATTACAAAAATTGCATTTGAATGCAATATTGCCTCCCCCTTCTGATGTTTTACCTATTTTTGTAACATAACCCCATAAAGGTTTGTTATCTTCAATATTAATTTCTGATGGACCATCATCAAAACCAATTCCTACTCCACTAGAGCTCATTATCCTACAAAGGATCTATACAAATAAAAACATATGAATTTGAAACATGAAAAAATTTAAGTGAAAGTGAAGATATGTTACGAATCTGTCGGGGGTCCAAGGGGGCGCTGCCCCCTGGCGGGGGTCGACTTTGCGGGGGTTTTAGGGGGCAGCGCCCCCGAAACAAAATTTTTTTCTAAGAGTAATTTTGAAGTGTTATTTATTTTTAAAGTTATTTTTATGGAAAGATACCGAGCGGTACTGAGTTCCGATACCGAGCATGTTTTAGCTTCTTGGTACCGCTTGGTACCATTCGGTACCCCTCTATACCGAGCAATACCGAGTTACATTACCGAGCGATACGGAGTTCCAATACCGAGCGGTACTGAGTTCCAATATCGAGCAGTACTGAGTTCCAATACCGCTTGGTACCGAGTAGTACCGAGCAATACCGAGTTCCAATACGGAGCAGTACTGAGTTCCAATACCGCTCGGTACCGAGTACTACCGAGTTCCAATACCGAGCGGTACCGAGTTCTAATACCGCTCGGTACCGAGCAGTACCGAGCAATACCGAGTTCCAATACCGAGCAGTACTGAGTTCCAATACTACTCAGTACCTAGTAGTACCGAGCAATACCGAGTTCCAATACCGAGCGGTACTGAGTTCCAGTATCGCTCGGTATCGAACAGTACCGAGCAATACTCAGTTCCAGTAACGTTTGGTACCAAGCGGTACCAAGTTTCGATACCGAGCCTATGATTAAGAAACGAAGAACGACAAAAAAAACGAACCTTCATTGCTCACGTCGCCTTCTCTGTTCGCGTTGTCGAGCCGCTTCGTCGACGAAGGATGATCCTAACGACTTTCATGCTCGCGTCGTCAAGCCTCTTTGTCGACAAAGGATGATCCTATTTGCTTTTATGCTCGCGTCATCGAGCCGCTCCTTCAACTATAACGAAGAAGATGAACACTTGTGTGGAAACGAAAAACCTAGCTCTTTGAAATGTTTCAGCCGCATAAATGAATATGGATATTGAGCGGAAACGGTGGAAAATCGAAAAGAAAAGGTAAATCGTGGCTCCGTGTTTTTTTCAATAGGACACGCGTATCCGATACGCGTGTCCAGTCAAATTTAAATATAATTTCATAGAAGTATAGCTTTTCTACAAAACTCTTTATTTAATCAAACCAGCAGGCTAACGCAACTTTAACTAGGTGATGTATACCAATAGAATTATGACATCGTTACACTTTAAATGGTTCAAAAGTTCATTGTCCCGTGTAGCAACCTAATACACCTAAGGGCTACCTCCAACACCCAAGAATACTATCAAAGTCATCCATTTTCTTCCTTTAGTACTTGCATGCAAAAGTCCAGGTTTTCGCACATCGTCCAAAAGATCAAGAAGATTTTTTTGAACGACAAATTGAAAATATCGTACTCATCATCTAGACTACCTGGGATATGTTAAAATTTTGAGTAAAAAGTTCAGATAATAGACAAGGAAGGCATTTCTTATCCATTGTCGAATTTCCCATTCTTTAAATATGAGTGTGAGATTCTTATTCAACCCTACTACACTGATAGGAAACAAGTGCAGAAATCAAAAGTTAATGCCTGAAATTTGGAATTTCAGCAAGAACACAACAAAAATTGAATAAATCCCGTGGCAAAACCCTAGGAAAATTTAATAATTGATGAAAAGTGAAGGAAAACAAACAAGATACAATGGATCTTCAATTCAAGAGGAAGATCCTGCTCTCCTAATCTCTAGCCGGTGGCTAGAGCTCAAGCAAAATTAGAGAACTCCTAATTGCAGAAAAAAACCACATTTCCTTACCCTGGGGAGAAAAAATATGTTTAAATCAAAACACAATCATCTAATCCCTAAACAGTCCCTTATTTTTGAATTTTTCCTCCCAAACCTATCCTTAATCAATGTCTAATTGACTATTGGGCCCCACCAAAGCCTCCCACCCCCTACTGAACAGAACCCTTGTTATGCCTAGTATATGTGTGAACCAGTTCAGGGTAGACCGATCTAAAAATACCCCTCCCAAGATCCACCTTATCCTTAAGATGAAAAGAAGAAAATTGATGCTTCACCCTCTCGCATGGCTCCTGGGTGGCGGCATAGTCGGGTAGGCTCTTCCATTTAATCAACACTTCCTTAAGCCACCATTATACTTGTCGTACGCCTTCCAACTCCAAAGGTTCCAACACCACCTCCAAATCCTTAGTTAGTGTCGTCAGTAACTCTGAACTAACTGCATGCTCCCCAAGAGTTCTCTTAAACTGTGAAACATGGAACACTAGGTGTATGGTAGCGGTCGAGGGTAACCTCAAGCGAGTGCAATCTTTTCCATTTTCTCGTAAGGGCCAAAGTACCTTGTGGCCAACTTCTCGTTGCTCCTGTTGGCAACTGTCCTTTATTTGTAGAGTCGCATTGTTAAAAACACCCTATCCCCCACTTCGAACTGAATGTGCTTCCTATATTCATCCACCTGATTCTTCACAATCTGTTGTGCTCTCAATAGATGCCTCTTGAGTTCCTCTAACACATCATCTATTTCCTCCAAGTATTGTTCTACTAAAGAAACTGGTGCGCTCCTCTGCGTAAAATGCACAAAGTTTAGGGGGTCTCTTTCATACAACACTTTGAAAGGGGTCATCTAGGAGGCTTAGTGATATGAAGTGTTGTACCAGTACTATGCCCACGCTAGACATTTAGCCCACACCCGAGGTGTTTTTGAAGCAAAACACCACAGGTAAGCCTCCAGGCTCCTATTTACCACTTATGTTTGCCCTTCTGTTTGACAGTGGTAAGCGATGTTTCTCTTTAGAACGGTTTCTTTTAGCCTAAACAACTCTCTCCATAATTGAATGAAAAACACCTTATCTCGGCCGGATACTATCGACTCTGGAATCCTATGCAATATGACCACCTCTCTAATGAATGTTAGTGCTACTGTAATTGTTATGTAGGGGTGTCGAAAGGAAAGGAAATGAGCATACTTGCTCAACCTGTCAACCCAATGGGGCCCCACACGGCGGTCCTTTATGCAAAACAAACTCTAATTCATAGCTGTCCTCCTGGATTTCCTTTACTCATGGTTCCACCCTAGGAATCGCCAGTGATGCTTTCAATTGCATATCAAACATCTTTTTCATCCATCTCTTCAAAGTTCCAGAAGCGGTTCTCGATGGCGGAGAGCCCTCCCTCCACAAGGAATATTTTTCCTCTACTTCAGCCTTGAGTTGTTCCATCTCACCCTCCAATACTTTCATAATCTTTACTATCATTAATTGAGTCTAGGCACCAATCGCAAAAAACAACGAAGATAGCTCTCTCTTTTTTTTTTGTTCCTGCCCAAGAAAGAGCTCTGATATCAATTTGATAGGAAGCAAATGCAAAAATAAAAAGATAATGGCTGAAATTTGGAATTTCAGCAAGAACACAACAGAAATAGAATATGTCTCGTGGCAAAATCCTAGGGAATTTTGATAATTGATGAAAAGTGAAAGAAAACAAACAAGATACAATGGATCTTCAATTTGAGAGGAACATCCTGCTCTCCTAATCTCATCTCTAGCCGATGGCTAGAGCCCAAGCAAAACTAGAGAGCTCCTAATTTCAGCAAAAATCCACACATCTTTAACCCTAGGGAGAAAATTTTACTTAAAGAAAAACACAATCATCTAATCCCTAAACAACTACTTACTTTTGAATTTTTCCTCCCAAATCCATCCTTAATTAATGTCTAATTGACTGTTGGGCCCCACCAAAACCTCCTGCCCCCCTACTGGGCAGAACCCTTATTCGACCTGGTATATGTGTGAACTGGTCCAGAGTGGACCGGTCTAACATAAACTTAGCTCAGGCTTGCACAAGTAGACATTGCATACTAGTGAGATATTTATGAGTTTCCTTCATTTTGGCTTTGTGCAAGTACTTCACTGGCAATGAGATATCCATGTTCGTTTTTACCAAAAATTTGATAGCGCTTCTGAATGATCCCCAACAAAGGAAGCAACACAAAGTTGAGCTTATCATGCCCATGATAGGAAAGCTGGGTTATGTTGTGTATTAGACATTGGGGTTCTATAGATTCTCCTACATAGAGAAATAAAGACGAATATAGATTGTGTGAGGATGCTAAGGTGGTAACGACAATGATAAAGACAATGTGTAAGAAGAAGAGAGTTTGAGTTTAAGAGTATTCCCTATACTTCAAACATCATGAGAGTAGTTCAATAATACTTTTATGTGGTCTCCCATTCATTATTTGCTTCTACCCCTCCCCTCATATTTATAGAGGACGACTTCCCAAATAATCTTATGTATGGATATGGGACTACATTTGCAAGGGAAATGAATGGGATGATTGCCTTGAAGGGGTTTTAAAGGATTGGAGCCCACTAAGTCCCTTCCCACATTTTATCTATTCGAATTGTGATAACCCATACGATGGACAGTAAATCCAACGCTAGATGGGTTGGCTATTATTTGCTTCAATTGGATTTCTTGGGCCTTTTAGCTTTGTTTAGAGCCCAGATTGAATTGTTTGACTTAGTGGCTACATGGTTTGACTTGAATTCTGCTGACTAATTTTTTAATGTGTTGATCGGGATTTGACTAAGTTATATAGGCGAATTGGGTTGATTTACGAGGAAATGACTTATAACAAGTGTTGGGACCTAATAACTCATGGTACGTGTTGGGACATTTCTTGGTAGCTGTCATTCCTAGAGTGTCCATGTGAACCTCCTTTCGAAACAAAAAATCAAGTTGACCCCACATGGCCATTCCTACATAGAGATATTTATAAGTCAAAGCATGGGAATTTAAATAGATCAATTTTTTTTTCAAGAACTTCATGTGATCTAGTGGCTGAAATTTTATTCTGAAAATGTGAGAACAAATTCATCATTTCAGAAGGAATGTTTCTTTAAGGTTATACAATTTACAGGAAAACCACAAAAAGAGGTAAAACTTTAAAAGCAAATGACCAATATGTGCACTAGTAAACGAGAATCTCCTTGGTACAAAAAAATAAGAAGCTCAAAATAATCTATCAATTATTCGTATGTGACTAGTTTAATCCTAGAATATCACATTTTTCCGATTTACTTACTCAACATTACAAATTGATCCCAAATAATCCTTCGGGAATTAAATTGGGATTACTTTTGTATAGTAGGATTAAAATTGGATGTACTTTTTATACCAATTTCTGTCAATTTTCTACCAGAGGGATGAATATGTACAATTGAGCGACTAAATTGAAGAAACATTATGCTCTGAAATTAAATTGGCCGCATATGAATATTTGAGGAATTATTTTGAGTTTTTTCTTAAAAAAAATACACAAGGGACATTTGAGATACATATTATATCAATAACGCTATTCAATAAATTGCAGATGCTCTTCCCAGATAATGGAATCAATGCCATTTTGATAAAACCCGTATAAATTAGTTCTGTGAGCAAAAAACAAATGAATATAAATATAAGTTTTATGTAGAAAAAAACTTGGAGATAAAAAAAGACCCAAATCTTTATGTTTAGGAGTAAAGATTTCCAGCCATACCACATACTATGACCAATCAAAATAATTACCACGTATAAGCCACAATGATCAGTACAAACTGGTAGAAATAGAAAAGGCATACACAAGACAAAATGCAAAGAGAACCATACAAGAACGCAACAATGTAAATGAATGATTTTATACCTTGGTCACACAGTAATAAGCTTTTTTGTACTCCCAAATGCGTCTACCAATGATATATTCCCGGTCACTGCAGAAGAATGGGAACTGAGAAGAAAATATAAACTCCATTCAGATTTGAATGATTTTAGAAGGTTTCTAAGTTGAGAACTGAATAGACATTTGTCTGGCACCTTTTTTACCCAGTGAACAATCGTTGTTCCAGATTCCGGAAATTCTTCCAACATTTTGAAGTAAGCAAGCATAGAATCCCACTTCAATCTAAAATCATCGTCCCAGAAGAAATCTCTAACCAACTCTGGAGTTGCGTCCTCAAAAATAGTTCTGCTACGATAGACTATAGGACCAGTCTGAGAAACCAAGAAAATATACAACCATGAGAATTACTCAAAAATAAATAAATATATATAAAAATAACCTCAATACAAAAAACTGTGGCAATCTGATGAATAACCTCTTGAGTATTGCCTAAAGAACAAAGAACAAAATTTATTAGGATAGAATCTACGTTTGTATGAGGCATGCAATACCAATAAAGTCAATTAAAATATTACTAACAAAATAAAGAACCGACAAAAAAAGTGGATGAACTAAAAAATTAGTCCAGGAGTACTACTACAGTTTATACATGCAAAATCAAACCATTAATAAGACAAATTCTTGCCAACGGCGCAATCATGAGATTAGATAATATTAGTTATGAAAAATAGATACCTCAGGTTCATGGCGCCAAGCTTGGTAACTCATGTTTGATGTGGTTCGCTCCATTTGATTTTGCCACACCATATCTTCATCCCTACCATCTAGAAGATGAATCAGGTGTTCCAAATCCTTATCTGTTACTGCATCTTTCTGTGTATCAAATGCTCCGGTACTGGAAATGTTGTTATAGAATTATTGAAATGAAAGCATACAAAGAATATACAAGAAATTCGAGCAATCACAATAGAATGAAGAAAAAATGAATCAAAGGCCACAAAGATGATAAAAGTTTCCATCTGCATGTTTAACCGAACTAACAGAAAAAAACGCCAATTAAAAAACAAAATATGAATTCTCAAAATCAATTAAACAGATAAATAAGGCATAAGAAAGATACTTCTGTCAAACTACGTTGTGCCAGCTAATAGTATGTTTGCGGACACTCATTAAAACCAAGTATAAAAGGAAACAATAGAAGATATCTAAAATGCGAGCACTTGACCTGGTTCCCCCCTTTGGTTAGCAGCAATCACCCAATCCCACCCCCTCTTCCCAAGCAACCCTCTTCCCAAGCAACGCCTTTTAAGCTCCCTTCTTCTCTCTCCAAATTCCTTTCAAGACCTAAGTGCAACAACATTACGCACCATAAAGAAATTGCAGGTCTAACAACCATCTTATAAAATTTTCCCTTAAATTTGAGGGGGACATTTTTATCACACAACAAGCCCCGATGCATTCATCCAATTCAACCATCCAGCTTGAATTCTACTAATAATATCTTCATCTATTTCACAATCACTTTGAACAATAGACCCAATATATCGAAAATGTATACTCTTATTAATGACTTGATCACCTAAAGCCACAATCCCCCCATTAGATCTATTATTACTAAAATTATACTCTATATATTCATTTTTAGATCTACTCAAACGAAAGCCTTTAGACTCTAAGATTGGCCCCATAATTCAAGTTTACCTTCAACTACCTCTCTAGTTTTATCAACAAGAAGAATATCATCAGCATAAAGCATACACTAGGGTACAACCTCTTGCAAATGTCTAGTGTGAACATCTATGACTAAAGTAAAAAAGATAAGAGCTTAAGGATGATCCTTGATGTAATCCAACTGAAATAGGAAAATACTTTGTTTAACTAACTTATACATACATATATCTTTCGCCCTCCTTGGTATCTAATCTATTATATAAATCATTAAAAGCTAAAATCTTTTCATAGTATATTGCTTTCTTAAACTCCTTACGAACCTCTTTATACTTTCTCAATTATCAGAATTTTTACATCTAAATCTATTTTTATAATAAATCTTCTTTTTTTCTTACATATTTTTTGCAACATTCTTAATATCGCTAGCTATTTTTTCTCACAAAACATTAGCTTACTCATGCACAGATAAAATTTTAAGATCTAGTATCTTACTATCAAAAATATTTTTCCAATAATCTTTAAAAGCACCCATCTAATCCTAGAATAATGTTTAATTTTTATTTTTATTTTTATTTTTATTTTATTTTTTGTCCCTTCATCTTGAAGTCTAAAACTAATAAGTGATATTGGGTATATAAACTTTCACTCGTAATAACTTTACAATCTTTACAATCGAAACAATCTACTTTTCTTATATGAAAATAACCAATCTAAGTTTTACTATATCAATTATTCTAAGTGATGAGATACTCAGCACTTTTCTTAAATAATGTATTAATAATTATAAAATTCTAAACAAAAGAAAAATCTATATGGTCTTACCACCTTTGTTAGTAGCTCCAAACCTATAGCCACCATGAATTCTAACAACATGTCCATTTAAATCTCCTCCAATAAATTTTTTTCTCCAAGAGATGTCTTTTGTATTAATTCTTTTATGTCATTCCAAAATATTAATTGTTGAATCAACGGCTGTATGGAGGGGGGTATGTTCCCTCCCTCTTCCAATCCAACTCTCACCAAACTGTGCAGCTCCACCAAATATCCTCCACCCACCAACTGTATGTTCCTCACCATAGTTTTAAGTAAAATCATGGATTTGGATAGCCCTGCATCTCCATTGATCACTACCTTTCTCCCATCCACCATCAACTCCATCGTGAGTGCTCCCCAATTACTTTGGTGTCTCCTAATGACTGCAGTCACTTCATCCCCAGGATGACATATATACTTCTTAACTCCAGTGGAAGAAATCTTCTCTCACCTGAATCCCCTGGAGATTTAGTAACATTCCTCTACAGATCCCCTGGCCTTTCTCAACCTTCCACGTACCCATCATCACCTCATAACAGCAGGTATTCACCAATTTCACTCCTAATTGGTCGACGACCTGAGTGGAAATGAAATTATGGGTAGACCCGTTATCAATCAGCACCACCAACTCCATGTCCTATATCTCCCCATATACCTTCATGGTATGATTCATAGTGAATCCTACCACCGAGTTCAGGGAAACCTTGGTCAGGTCCAAATGCAGTTTTTCCTCCATCTCCTCCTTCACCTCCCTCCTCAGTTTCCTCATCATCACAGACGGTGAGAACCTGAAGAGTTCGATTCTTACACCTATGTCCTAGAGTATACTTTTCGTCACACCTAAACACAACCCCTTGGCCCTCTTTTCCTGCGTCTCCTTCTCTATCAGCCTTTTGTAATTCCCCCCACTTTCTCCTCCTGATATCTTCTCCTTGGTGGTCTCATGAAACCTTCCTGTCGTCGGCCCCTTGGGTTATAAATGAGTATTCTTCATCCGGTATGTGCCTCCTGAACTACTGCTCCTGGTTCCCTTCTCCAGGTTCTTCTGATTTTTCACCAATTGTGCCAACTTCATGGTCTCTCCTAAGTCACAAGGCATCATGACTTTCACCGCTGCTCTGATGTCTGTCTTGAGTCCCTTCATGAGATTCCCCTCCAAAGCCGACTCTGATAATCGTTCTACTGACTGGCCAAAATGCTCGAACCGCTTCATGTAGTCTGTCACTGATATGTCTTGTACCAGTGCGAAAAACTACTCATAAA
Source organism: Dendrobium catenatum (assembly GCF_001605985.2). Taxonomy (NCBI): domain Eukaryota; kingdom Viridiplantae; phylum Streptophyta; class Magnoliopsida; order Asparagales; family Orchidaceae; genus Dendrobium; species Dendrobium catenatum. The sequence goes on along the minus strand of NW_021319982.1, from coordinate 832,984 downwards.
AGTCTGCTCCCCAGTCGGTTTGGAAAAGTTCTAATAAATAGTCTTTGAATGATCTCCAGCTCTGTATAGGCCTCCTCAGGACCCTCCATTGGTACCATGATAATGCCTTCCCTTCCAAACATAGACTCGCGGCTGCCAATTTCTCTTTGTCTGTCAACCCGTTGATGGTGAAATATTTTTCCACCTTGTAGATCCACCCATAGGCATCTTCCCCTTCAAATATTGACATCTTCAACTTTCTCACCTTCGGATCTCCCCCGTATCCCGCCACAGTTTTCTCTTTCCCAAGTATTTTACTCCCCCAATGTCTTTCGGCTTTCCCTTACATATTCACCTTCAAACCCTTCTTCACTTTCTTCCATCTTATCTCCAAAATCAGCACTCCTTCCATAATGTCCCTCTTTTCTATCCCAACCAGCCCCCCTTTCTCCATGTTCCCTATTCCCACGCCTCTCCATATCTTCCCTCTTTTTCCTCCATGATTTCTCCCTCGCATTCCCTCCTATGAATATCAGAATTCGTAGTTCTCCCTCTTGGTCCCTTTGCCTCCGATGCCACCATTTGAATTTGATTCTCGAATATCTTCTTCATCATCATATGAAGATTGGAAACTTTGTCTTCCATCGACGAAACCTTGCCTTCCACGAATGAGAGTTGGTCTTCCATTGTGGCTTTGATTTGGCTCATTTCTCCTTCAAATTTTTTTTCCAATGTGTTAACTTTCTTGGCCGCCATAAAACATTTTGGATATTAGATCCAAAATTCAGCAAAATCACTTTTTCTTATCCAAAAATCGCCGCTGAATTTCTGTAAAATTCAACCCACAGGGTATCAGGAACAATGCTCTGATACTAATTTGATAGTAAATACTTGAGTTCGCAAGTAACCCTAATGGGAAATGCTTGAGTTCGTAAGCAAACCTAACAATAATCGGTAAAACAACAAGAAAACAAAAGAAAATATGATGGAAAAAACAATCAAACGATAGATAATCATATAGAAAGCAAAGTGAAAACAAGAACGAAGCAAAGATACAATTGATCCTCAATTTGAGAGGAGAATCGTTCTCTCTCAATCTCTAGACAAAAAGCCTAGAGCCCAAGACGCCAAAGAGACTCCAAGATAAATCCAAATTTTTACATGCCCTAACCCTAGCCTCTCCTCATCCTTAAATACAAATCTTCCTAACATAAACCAATTTCAAAAACTCTCCTTATGCAGTATGCACTAGCCACCCCTTTCTCTCTCTCTTATTGCCGCCTCAAGGGGAACCCACCTGTTGGCTGAAAAACATTAAGGAGGCGGCTTAGCCCGCCTCATGTAGAACGGGACCGGCCCCTCTTGGGTCGGTCTGGTTAGTTCCGGAACAAAATCTTGGATATATTATATAGAAGAATGCAAATATAGATGTACTTCTAAAATTAATGTTGATAAGTATCTCAAAAGTATAACGCAATGAAAAAAAATATAACAGAGACGTTTAAGGTAAATTTTCTAAAAATGAACTTCGGCAAGCAATATTATATGGATCTAACTGTTGGACAGTAAAAATAATCAATGCCTAACTTGATCATAACATAAATGAGAATTTTAAAATGAATAGGCTAGTCCACTTCATATTTTCATGCATATTGTAAATATTCTCCTAATGCAATGCAATGGAAATCTAGTAACCATCCCTACTCAAAGTTGATCAACAGTTTAACCAGATCACAACATAGAGGCATGCAAACTTTGAGAACAAGCAAATCAACTAATAGGATTAATTGATTACATCTGTATTAAACTTTTGGTAGCCGCCATAATTCTAAAGCTTCCAAAATAAGCCCAGAACTTGGCTAATATTATCTCCTCTCAAGAATTGATAATCAGTATAATTATTTCTCTACTTGTACAGTCGCTCCTCTCACAGATTTGGTACTGATATTAGCTTTGTCTATTACCAGCTTGATGAAAACATAATAAAGGTGATGATCAAATAACATAACATCTGAACCTTATCTTAGCCTTTAGTTGAGTAATCCCTGCTAATTTATGTGTCCACACAGCAACAAATAAATTTTCCAAATTGTCGCAACCAAATCTAGTTCCTGCTAATTTATACTTAATTATTCATTCAAAAAATTCCAATACAAGAGAATAACCCCGCTATGCATAAAACATTACAATGCTACTTATGCCAGAGATCCATCATCCATCAATCATGCCTTGACGTTCAACCTGCTAAACAGCAAATATTTACATGTAGCAGTTCTATCCTTTTAACGATGAGAAATGAGGCATTATAACATTTAATGAAAAAATATTAGATACAAGTGAAACATAGAATATGTTCCGGGCAAGGGAACGCAAGTCCTATGATCACCAATCGCACTATAGCCATTTATAGAAGAACAACAAAAACAAACCCAAATCAAATCCAACAAAAACAGAAATAAAAAAACGAAAGGGAGGAAATCTTTGGCACCTCAAGAACCCCGCAGCATCTCCTTCAACTGGCCGTTCCTCGCCGGCGGGGGGCTCTTGGACCTTAACCTTGAAGCTTGACCACAGCTTGCGGCAAACAGAGAAAGCAGATAGCGCAGTGAACGCCAACCATAGTCTTCGTGCACCAAGACCCGGCGGCACAGTCCATAAGAACCGAATTCTGCTACGCAGACCAAGGAAAACGAGCCCCGTCCATCGCGGTCTCCATGACCAACCTATCACCAACCCGATCATGACGGCGACCCAGATCGGCACCGTGCACAGCACGATGTCGATCAGCGTTTCCAACACCTCCGGCCTCTTAAGAAAATCCGCCAAGCCCGCGTACATCTCCTCCATGAGGAGACGAGGAGGAAGAACAGGAGAAGAAGGTCGTCAAAACACCTTACCCTAGCTGTACCAGAACGCTGTAGATATCACCATCAACGGATAAAAAGATGAAATCTGGTGGAGACGGAAAACAACCAGAAGCTAGGAATTCTTCCGTTATTCTATTTTTTCCAGGGCAGAAGCTGGTAAAATTTGCCTGAGTGGATATACCCAAGGGATCTAGTTTAGATGAGGATATAATTTGCGAAAAATTTTGTGCCAGATTTTTTAAAGCTCCGAATTAACAAATCTAAGCTGACCTGCATTTTGTCGGATATTCATTCAAATTAGGATAAACTTACGCAACAAAAAAAAAGGATAAACTTCGAAAGTATTAAATTTATTTTAAAATCAATAAATTATAGATTAGATAAATTTATCGTTAATGTCGGGATAAATGAAGCCCCTTCTATATATTTTTGGGCTTTGTTTGGATTTAAGGGTCTATTTGGGGTAATTTTTTTATTGATTTACTTTTAAGATCTTAACTATAATTTTATTTAATTACTGCTTTCTAAGTGCTTTTAAAAAAATTTATGGTTGGAATCTATTTTTTATAATAATTTTAAAAAACTATTTTACTTTTAATAATTTTACAATCAGTTTTACAAAAAATTGCAAGAGTTTCAATAAATTCTAATGCTTCATTTGGGACCAGTTTTTCAAGTGTTTGGAGCAGCTTTTTAAGTTCATTTCTGAGGTTTCGTTTGAGATGACTTTCTTACTGCTTTTAGAAGCAGCTTTCTAACATAAAAATTCAATGCAAGCAATGAAAAAATAATAATAATAAAATATTTCAAATGAAGCCAATAGCTTTAAAAGATATATATATATATATATATATATATATATAGTTTTAATTATTTTTTACTTAATACTTTTCTTAACACTAAAACAGTTAGACAAAAATATGTTTTAAGCAAAACCTCAACGAGATATCCTCTAACAATCTTGTTTTTAAAATTCGATAAAATTGAGAGAGGGTAAATAAGGCTGATTATAAAGATGGGCCCCTTAATTGGAAGCACAATTGGCCTAATGTAGTGCACTTAATAAGAGTGTAAAAATAAATTAGACTAAGGATTTGTTTGAGATAACTGTCTTACTATGTAAATATGATATTAAGATACTCAATTTAATAGAGCACAAATCCCCATGAAATTTGAACCATAGTTGTTTAGAATTAAATTCAAGACAAATTGAACTTCAATTTCAACAAAACTTATAATCAAACTTAATTTCTTAATAAAACAAACAAATCAACATCAAAAGTGAGTTTATTCGACTTTAAATGAACTTAAATCAAACATTTCAAGCATAATTAAAAACTTCAACATATTCATTGGATGATCAAATAATTTATGTATCTCACATGCTTATTGTTAAATTTAGAATCTCGACGAGACGAATCCAACAAGCTCAAAATTGTCTAATCCCAGCATCATTAAGGCAAATAATACTAAAAAGAAATGTCAATAGTCAAGGGAATTAATATGAGTCGTCTAATTGAGTGTTAGAGATGTATTACACTCTCAAAATATATTCATAAGCATTCACTCTATATATAAAAGGGAACTTGGATCTTGTCTTGAGGTTCATAAGAGCCAAAAGGCTTGAAGAATCTCAAAGCTCCGCCTGACTACCATTATTGGACAATTGTTCAACCGTCATCATTAGACCACCGTCACTTGATCATTGTCATCTAATCACCATAACTCATGACTACAGTCTTCCAAACATTGCTACATGACAACAATCTTTGAAACACTCTCACCCAACCACTATCGCCATGCTAATTTATTCCAACCACCATACCCCGACAATGATCTCCCAACCACCTTAGCTAAACTACGATCTTCTAATTACCATTGCTCAACTATAATCCTCAGACCACCGTCAACTGACTGCAGTCCTCCACCCACCATCTCCCAACTACAGTACTCTAACCATTTTGTCGCCCAACTATGTTTTTCTAACCATTATGGCTCGATTATAGTCTTCTAACTACTATCATTGGACTAGGACCCTTCGAATTGTAATATCCACATAGCCAAAACTTCGGTAATTATTATTAATGTTAATTTAATTATAATTTGATTGATAATTATGAGTTCTAGAGTGTCTAATAAGCTCTTAAGTAAGTCCAAAAATGAACTGAGAAACAAGTTTATATTCCTAAATTGTTTTCTAGGAGCGCCATAGCATTAAGTGGGCAACACCGTGGCATTGAGCTTTACAATGGTGAAAAGGTTTTGAATGTGTGTTACAACACTAAATGGTGCCGCTGCAGCACTATACTCTCTATTTGAAAGATTCTAAGGGAATAAAAAAATTCAGTTTAGCACTGTGGTGTTCAACCAATTTAGTTATTTTAAAATAATAAAATATATAAAACCATTGTTAATCTTCCCCTCACCCCAGCCATCATTGGAGAAGAGAGGTGGGGGAGAGGAAATGAGGAGAGATAATTTAGCGGCCAAAGTTTATGGTTCGTCCGTCATGCCAAAATGGATTTTGTAGAGCACGTGTTAAACTTCAGAACTTCTATCACTGATTTTAATTCTAATAATTTCATAGAAATAATGAATAGAAATGTATTTTTCTCTAATTTTACATTGTTTCCATCATGTTACTTTTAATATATTGTTGAAGCTTTACTATGAATGATTTTACTATAAGAAATCAGATTTTTATCGGTTGGATTTTCCAATGTAAATTTCTAAGTATATGATTTGATTGAGGCTTTTTTTAAAATTAAAATAATTATATAAAAGTTTTAAAATGTTCATATGTGGGAAGTTTAATTAGTAAAATTTAGTGGGTATAATGTTAAACATACAATGTGGCTACTTACTGACAAATTCATGCATCATCTAAATATTGAATTGAAATTATAATTTAATTATTATTGCATTTTGTATTGTTCATAGTATGACATTGGAGATGTTTTAATATGTGAAAAAGTGCACTCACTGATATATTACAAGGGCTCTATATGTTTGATTCTTGCCCCATTTGTCTAGAGTAGCTGAAGGGATTATGGCCCCACTCGTTGAAAAGTGGTTGTGAGAGTAATGTGGCGATGTTATGTTCTAATTTTAACCTCACTTGGTATATGCAGGTGTGGGAGATTAAAGAGAGGCATAAGTGTAAGTAGAGTATATATAAATATACATCGGAATATGTGTATTAATATCATGTATTTCATATTCTAATGATTTATAAATTAGGTATGAGTAATCTTATGAACTAAATGTTAAAAAAAATTGAATTTCTATGTAAACTTGATGAAAGTGAAAAGCTAAATGTATGAAAATATCGTATAGCGAGTATTCTGTGATGTGTCTGTAGATCTCTCTGGAAGTAACATCATAAGTATAAGTGCTAAATTGAAAATCCATAATACATACATTATTATATTATATTAGGATACGTATAATTATATTAAATTAGAATGAACAACATTTATTATTGAAGTATTTTCTCATTGGCATATAAATAATTTATATTGCATTAATTTTAAAATAAATTGCATAGTTTTTAACTTCATCCAAATATAATTTGTACTCAAATTTTTTCCAATGTTTAACCAACAATATGACCTAGACAACACGGAAAGACTATTACGTGTCAAAATCGGACACAGAGAATCGACCGGTTTTGTCTTTGTGAACAAAAAAAGCACAGCAGTAAACAGTACAAGCACAGTAAAGAACAATAACTATGCTTTTACTGTTTACAGAGACAAAATTGGACAATTCTCTGCATCCGGTCTCCGCAAGTAACAAAACCACCTAGACAGGAGCTTAAACTTCAGTACGAAACACTCGGCAAAGGAGATACCTCTCTCTTTTTTTTCTTTTTTCTTTTTTCTTTTTTTTTCACAACAAAGCATGTGTATCATACAGGGAGAAAGCACACTGCCTTAGTATTATAAAAGTAAAGGATACATGATGATAATCCGTCATAAAAAGCCATGAACAGTTCAATACTCCAACTTGGCTTTATTTAGATAAGACGCGAGTATTTAAATAGGGCCATAGGCACACACAATATTATTCTGCTGAATTCAAACCAGATAAGCATCACTGCTTATTGAGTAGAAGCTCAACCTTCTTGGGGAGTTCATCCTTGTGAGCACCCACCAACTTGTCCACAACTTCACCGTCTTTGAGGAAGATGAAGGTTGGCATTGCCGTTACTTTCCATTCTTCGGAAACCGTCTGATATAGTTGCATGATTAGATAAGAAAGAAATATATGTTGATGGATAGAATAAAAAAAACAAGCAAATGTCTCATACCTTCAGTTCATCAACATCAACTTTAAGGAAGATTGCATTAGTGAACTTCTTAGCGAGCTCGGCAAAAATTGGAGCAATAATGCGGCAGGGGCCGCACCAGGAGGCAGTAAAATCCACTACAACCTGCAGGTTGATTTGAAAAATGAATACTAACCTTTCCAAATATGATAATTTATAAAGTTGTTCTAATTATGAAGTTTAAAGTTCGTAACAACAATACTATAATACGTTCTAGAGTGACAATACAAGTGTGAGGTAAGCTCGTGGACATTAATGCCTCGCTTGAGATGGCTTAATTAGTGTCGTTTCCGTTCGAAATGTGAAAAATAATTTGGGTTGCTGTTTGGATGCATAACTTTTGTAAAACTGTGTTTTTCATATCTCCATTATCTTACTGATTTTCAAAGCTTTTTACTTTTGTTTCTCCGTTAGAAAAAGTCAATTTTGAAACAATTATTTCTCACTAAAATTTTATAGAAAGATATCTGCTAACAAATGAGGCCTAAGTTAAACTTTCCCATACTGAAAATAATAGTTTTTAAAACAGAATATGATAGCATTAGAAAATTTCCTACCAATGGCTCTTTTAGATGATTGTAAATAGATCGCATGTTTAGAAAAAAAAAAGGTTTTGTTTTGATGCAGTTTACTAATGAAATTGAAATCAATATATTTGATAGAGTTTTACAATAATTTGTAGATTTAAACTAACGTAGATTTCTAAATACATCCAACAAAATAATGGAATTCGTAAATTTTTATGATTTTTAAGAAAATATATTCGTGAAGTTCCAGCAACCAAATGAGGCATAAAATGGCAAATGATTAATGGTTTAAGGTGTGCATACCACAGACTAAAATATAGGCATGCCTGTAAGGATCGATTAATATTGTCACGCTCACGTGATAGACCGGTCCATGGATTGGTCCAGCCGGTCCATGCGGGACCGGCTCACGTTAAATGGGGAGGAACTCTTCCGCCCCCTGTATGGGCCGAACGCAAGCCGCAAGCCACCCATAGCTGTTTTGGAAGGATTTTTTCGGAAGTTAGGAGGGAAATTTGAATGTAGGGGCTATTTAGAGGTTTCCTTTTGATTTGTATGCATTAAATAGTATGTTTCCTAGGGTTAGGGCATCTTGAATTTGGCTGAAATTATAGATCTCTTAGATTATAGGTTTCCTTTGGGCTTTAGCTGCGTCTAGAGATTTGGGAGAGAAAGATCCTCCTCTCGAATAGAGGATCGATTGTATCTTGGTATTTTTCATTTCCATTTCATCAAATATTACAAATTATTTATTGTTTTCCCGTTTTTGTGTGGACTTTTGTGGATAATTCTAGCTGTTTTTTGAAGAATGATAGGAAATACTTGAGATCTACAAGTGCTCCTATCAAATTGGTATCAGAGCAGGTCTTGGGACCGTTCGTGGGCTGATTTTGGCGAATTTAAGCGGCTGATTTTTGGTCGGGAAATGACGAAGTTGCTGTTTTTGTAATCCAAATCCTGAATTTTTGGATCGAGATGGCGGCCAAAAAAGTTAATGCGCTAGAAGAAAGGCTTGAAGGGGAGATGAACCAAATCAAGACAATGATGGAGGAAATGATTTCCTCCATGGAAGGACAAGTAGCCGATCTCCATGACAAGATAAAGAAAATGTTGGAAATCCATAACCAAACAACGGCTTCCGTGGCAAAAGGGGAGGAAGGAAAAAACACGAATTCTAAAATTCGTAGAGAGAAAGATGAGGTGGAAATCGAGGAGGGAGAAAGAAGGAAACTCTATTTGGAGCATTTCTAGAGAGAGTATAGAGAAGATAGGTATGGAGAAAGGTATGGGTATGGGCCATGGGGAGACGGGCAAAAGGGTGTTGATTGGGAACGTCGGGAGGGACATTATGGTCGCCGAGGTGTTCATTTTGAAGGAAGAAGGAAGAAGAGGGGAATTCGAAGTGGGTTGGGGCTATGGCAGGGCAAGGGAAAACCAAGAGACGTGGGATGAGTAGAGCACTTGGGAGAGGAGAAGCTATGGAGGAATAAGAGAGAATGGTGGAGATCAAAAGGTGAGGAAGTTGAAGATGTCTATCTTTAAGGGGGAGGATGCGTATGGGTGGATATATAAGGTGGAGAGGTACTTTGCCATTAATGGGCTAACGGAGGATGAGAAGCTACAGCAACAGGTCTATGTTTGGAGGGGAAGGCAATGTCATGGTATCAATGGAGAGACTAGATGAGACCTATCAGAGACTGGAGGGAATTCAAGGACTGCATAATAGAACGTTTCCGAACCGACCGAGAAGGAGATTTCTATGAGCAATTCTTTGCTCTGGCACAAGATGGATCAATAGCAGACTACCAGGAGCAATTTGAGCACCTAGCCAGCAGGATGAAGCGATTATTAGATACGGTATTGGAGGGGAACATCATGAAAGGGTTGAAGGCAGAGATCTGAGCATCAGTGAAGGTTCTGATGCCTCGTGACTTTGAGGAGGCCATGAAGTTGGCCTAGCTGGTGGAAAATCAAAAGAATCTAGAGAAGGGAGCCAGGAGCAACAACTCGGGAGGCTCTTACAGGACGACGACCACGCTTCTAGCACCCAAGGAGCATGCAACAGGCAACATTAATGAGACCACTAGGGAGAAGCCAGTAGGAGGAGGGAGTGGGAAAAATTTCAAGAGGCTGACAAAGAAAGAGATGCAGGAGAGGAGGGCAAAGGGGTTGTGTTTCAGGTGCAAGGAGAAGTATACGCCAGGACACCAATACAAGGACCAAACTCTTCAGGTTCTCACCGTCTGTGATGACGAGGAAACAGAGGAGCGATGTGAGGGGTAGTTGAGGAAGAGATGGAGGAGAAGCTTCATTTGGATCTGGCTGAGGTCTCCTTGAATTCAATAGTATGATTCACTTCGAATAATACGATGAAGGTGAAGGGGGAAATAGCAGACATGGAGATGGTTGTTTTGATTGACAGTGGGGCTACCCATAATTTCATTTTCACTCAGGTTGTCAACCAATTGAGAGTGAAATTGGTGGACACCGATTATTATGGGGTGATGATGAGTATAGGGAAGGTGGAGAAAGGTCAGGGGATCTGTAGAGGAGTGGTGTTGATCATCTAGGGGATTCAGATAAGGGAAGATTTTCTCCCACTAGAGTTAGGAAGTACTGATGTCATCATGGGAATGAAATGATTGCAAACCTTTGGGGAAACCGAGGACAATTGGGGAGCACTCATGATGGAATTAATGGTGGATGGAAGAAATGTGGTTATAAGGGGAGATGCAGGGCTATCCAAAGCCATGATATCACTTAAGATTATGGTTAGGGACATGCAAAAGATGGGGGAAGATTATCTGGTAGGACTACACAGGCTAGTGGTGATCAGATTTGAGGAGGGAGGGGATGTTTCTCTTTCAATTCAGCCCTTGATTCAGCAATTCGGTAAAGTTTTTCAACCACCTCAAAGATGACCACCTCCGCGGGAACACGAACATATTTCCACCTTGAGGACAAGGTGAATCTTTGAAAGGGGAGTATTGATAGACTGGTCCAGCCGGTCCATACGGGACCGACTCACATTAAATTGGGCGAAACTCTTCCGCCCCTTGTATGCGCTGAACGCAAGCAACAAGCAACCCGAAGCTATTTTGGAAGCATTTTTTAGAGAGTTATGAGGGAAATTTGAATTTAGGAGTTGTTTAGATATTTCCTTTTGAATTGTATGCATTAAATAGTTTGTTTTCCTAGGGTTAGGGCATCTTGATTTTGGCTGAAGTTGGAGATATCTTAGATTTTAGGTTTCCTTTGGGCTCTAGCTGCGTCTAGAGATTTGGGAGAGAAAGATTCTCCTCTCGAATAGAAGATCAATTGTATCTTGGCATTTCCATTTCCATTTCATCAAATATTATAAATTATCTACTATTTTCCTGCTTTTGTGTGGACTTTTGTGGAGAATTCTCGCAATTTTTCAAAGATTGATAGGAAATACTTGAGATATATAAGTTTTCCTTATCAATATGCGTTAATCTTATTCAGCTCAAGCTTTTACTCCTCTGCCCATAACCTGAAATTCTCCTAAAGTTCTTTTGTGATGCCCTCCTCTTTTCAACCAACGGGTTTTATTTAGATAACCACAGTGGAACTTGGATGGTCATTTTGTGATGTTGTGACCTATATGCTAGTTACATGTCAGCAACACCCATGATTGTTGTGGATATTGTCAAGTTACATTGAAGAAACTATATGGTTGCTCAGAGGTGGCCTAGGAGGATGAATCTCCCATGAATTAAAACCTCTTTTCGATAGTATTTTATCATGCTTCTTCAGTTGAATAAACTTGCAAAAATTTAATTAAAAAAAAAAAAGAATCAATGTAGATCAAACCATTAAACTAGAACAAATTTCTCATATAAACATAAAAAGGCAACCATGAAAGTAGCCATCCATGGCATTTCAAATGATTGTCCAAAATGGCAAAAAAATAATTGCTTAAATTAAAAATCGTGTGTTTCACAGTATTTCATACAACGTTGATATCATGGTTTAAACTTGTGCAATAAAAGCCACGCCTCAACGCAATTTAATTCTTTAAAGCCTCAAAGCCTACGCAATGAAAGCAGGGAATGAGGCGAACGCCTCAAGTTTACTAAGACGCGTCTCGCCTCAGGTTTTAATGGCGTCCGCCTCTTAAAATAAAATTTAAAAACAAAACAAAACAAAACAAAACCCTAACCTGATATTTATCTATTCGGCCCCCAGCGTCTTCCGTCATTTTTGAACCGCGGGTGACAGTGCTGATGTCTTATGAGTTCTTATGTGATATGTTATTGATATTTATTTTTTGAATTATATGTTAATGAAAAGAACACTGTGATTTGATTAAGATAGAATTTTGAGTTGAACTATATTTCATGTTGTCTTATTATTGGAATATTTTGATTTTACTTCATATCTTGTGTTTTTTTATATTTTATATTATTTACTCATTAGTATATGAAATTTTTTTTTATTTTATGTTTACGCAATATTTTGATTTTGAAGCTTACGTCCCAAAACGCTTTATGGCTAATGCCTCGCCTCACGAACAAAAAACGCCTCAATACCCGATTACGCAATTTTAAAAATTGGTTGGTATATCATCTTTATCTTAACAAATATACAACCAATAATACAGCATTGTTCATAAGCATAGGAATATGATAAAAAGGAAGTTGATATTGACAAGTGTCTAGGTATACACAAATGCGGACCAGCTGTAGGTTTAGCGCATCTCATACTTTTGGCAGCTTGGTTATACTTATATTGCATAATTTCATACACTGCTGAAAAGCAAAAAGCTTTAAGAGAAACAAGCAAGTCAATGAGTGTAGCAAATTAAAACTTGTTAATGTAGATTCCTTCTATGCTGACGTATACAAATTCACAAACATGAGAAACAAATATGGTCATAATCAATATTAATCATCAACAATCCTTATATTCAATTATTAGGGCTCTGCTTTATGTATCTTTGTTCTCCATTTATTGTCGTTTGGTGCTAGCACACTAGAGGTTAACTCTAAATTATGCAGATATTGGTACCCAACTTCTAATCATGTTATCATAGGCCTATCCAATTCCGCCTACAATCTTTCCATGATATCGGCTCTTCTATCCTTTATTATGTCAATATCAGCTAACTTCGTTCATTATCTTATCTTTAAGTGCTACTCTTTTTGTTTATGTATCATAAACCATCTTATTCTAACTTCCAAACTTAATGAAGTCTATATATTAAGAGTCTCACAATTATCACAGTCAACTTGGCTACTAGTGATTTTACTGCACAACACTCAAAAAATCATATGATATAATTGATCTATTAAAATAGTCATAATATTTTCTCATCAAATATTAATCCAAAGACATGTTTCAATTCTAATAACCCAACTTCAAGTTTGGAAGTCGTGCGCTCATACATATTTCCATTCTTTTGAACAATAGGAAAATATAAACTAACAAAAAACTTAAATTAAGATGAAAGTAGTCGATACAAGACTTAGGGAGAGAGAGATACCAATATAAGTGTGAGAAAAAGCTTAAATGGCCAACACAACAAATAATCATTCATATATGAACAGCCCAAACAGAATGTTAATAAAAAAAAAATTTGGAATGAGCAAATGGTATTAAGGTATTTGAGAGAAAACTAAAAGCAACCTTAAGAAATTTTTAAATAGAATATAGACCCTTGTAAATGCAGAAATCCAATGGCTCGCAAAGATTTGCATTGCTCTCAGCCCAAAACTAAGAGCCAATTTTAGATCTGAATTTTCTAAGCATACTACGCCAACTAAACCCCATCTTCAATTGAGTTTATGCAGTCTTATCCCAATACAACTAATTTACATCGTGGAATACTAGTTTTCAAAAGATAAAACAACACTTCATGTAAAGGCGAATAATTTTTATGTCTATTTAAAGTTTTAAACAATTAAAGCCTTCCTAGCTTATTTAGGGTTTGTTTGGTTTGAACTTTGAAGTAAAAGGGTTGTAACAAATAGATGGGTTTTGAAAATATTTGTACGGTCTAAAGTAAAAGATATGCAAAAAAAAATTTTGTGTATTTGGAATTCACTCTAGTTTACTCATAACTTATTAGAAAATATTAGTCTGTAATTTTGTCATTTCCATAGAAAGCTACAACAGCCCGTCCTTCGTCAGTAGCCACTCGCCATTGGCTGACACCACTGCTACAGCCCCCCACCAGCTATAGGCTACCACCATCCTTGAGCTTTACACTACATTCATTTTACTTAAAAAAAAAAAAAGAACATGCATTTATCATACACTCAACTAAATAACATCAAAAAATTTTAATACACTTCATTTTTTATATTATATTTCATTTTACTCTTCATTTCTTTTTCATCCAACCAAACAATCCCATAGTGATTTTTTGAAAGCCCAAATTCAAGCATGAAAAAACTTGACATAAAGCACGTATAAATTAAAATTTTAATGGTTCTATTTCACTTCAGTTGTTATGGGGGATCGTGCTACTCGGTACAAATTCAAACTAGCTCAATAAGACGCTAGGGAAGAAAATCCAAAACAATTACATGAAATTAAATTATAATTCCACATTTCCACACAGTTAAGAAGGATGCTGATTGCTACTGTTCGGACCCTAAAGGACTTTTCATTGTCATATGCCGTTCACGAACTGGAGCTAACCAAAGTTATGAAATACACATCAAATACCTTAATTCAGCGCAATTATGTCAACCCACGGGCCCGCCAACAATAATTTGTAATGTTGCATACAGTAGATATCCGTCCAATATATCTTTTTACTCCAATATGATGGACTCGGAGGTAATATCAACACCCAAAAGTCAAAACACTTGCATGAAGACTATTTTTTTGGGGCGTATAGCTTTTTTTCTTTCATAAAACCATGCAGATGCACAAACTGGTACGGTAAAGAAGCATTGAGGATCCGATCCAAAAAGAATGCGATGAATCTACAGGATATCACTTAATCTACCAACAACCGGAAATCCATCACTAAGTAATAAATATTTATTATGTTAAATACAGTGATCATGAATGAGGAGAAGAACAACAGCTCAGCAACTTAAGTAAGGTAATAGATTTATCTCCATGAAAAACAAGTTTATGGATCAAAATAAAATTCAAATCAAATGAATCAAATATAAAGTTTCTGCAAAGCCCGTTAACTGCCATGATTTGAAGTAGAAACTAACGGGTAAAAGATAACTAAGCGAAGTAGGCAGATTCAGGGCCACCGCATGACGATCCTCAAGTAGAATTTACGCTTCAAATGCATAAACCCTACTTTCTGCAAATAATAGAAACCCACACATTCGGAAATAAACGGCAAATGAAAATAGGTCAGACGCGTATCCACATAAATGGATCAAACAATATCAATAAACAAATACAAAAAAAACAAAACAAAACAAAAATCCTCATCATATCTCATACATGCTCTTTAAAATTAAACCGATCCCATCAAACCCATCACCAACAGAAGAAATCCCGATCCTCATAATCCGACAAAGGCGCGAGGCATTTCCAATCAGTACCATCACAAACACATCAACGAATCAGCTTGCAGGACAAGAAATCGAAGCGGGCTAGCAATTTGATCAAGAGATAAGAGAAAGAATATAGTGAATTTTACCAGTTTGCTGGACTCCTTAGCCTGTCCAAGCTGATGGTTCCATTCGTCAACGGTGTGGCATCCGATCACGGCTCCCTCTTCCGCCATTTCCGATTCTTTTTCTCTAGATCTCCCAAAAGAACACAAAAGAACAATTAGACTGCACAATCCTTGCCGAAGCGGCCGGTCCGGCTCCTCCGTTTTATAGGCCATTTCAAACGATTAATTACATATTTGCCCTACTTCTAATTTAATTTTGTTTAATCATCATGCAATCATGCGTAATTGCATACGGAATAATGAAATATAACCCGTCCGTTCACGTTTCTAAAGATTCCGTCCGCGTTCATTTCACGGTCAAAAAAGTTCAAAGGTGCGATGCGTGGTTAAGAAGTTTGTATGGGGCTTTTACGAATTTTGTGAAGTTGTGTATAATCTAAATTTTCGGGAAAAAAAATTGTGTTAAATCTAAATATTTGAAAATTTTATTTGCATATCACATAATTGTTATTGGCGTATCAAATATCCAAACATTAATATTTGTTTATATAATATTTTTTGTATTTTAATTACTTCAATATATACATAAAAATTATATTTCACTTGTATAAAATATTGTTAAATATTTGAATATCATAAAAATAAAAATAAAAATTTAAGATTTTTATATTTTGGACCACATAATTATGTCCATCAAATTTAAGTAAATTGAATCCAATTGATAACAAATCCTAATCATATTGATGTCCCTAATCAAGATTGTGTTTATGAATCATTTTGAAGATATAATTAATTATAGAGGATTATGTCATAAGAAATATTGATCCCATATTTTGGATTATCAATCATACATAATATAAGAAAGTCGAACAGCTTGCCTTTAAAACTTTATTTTACTCTAGAATGTCACATGTTGGTTGCTTATAGACATCAGATTTTAGTTATTGGCAAGAAATAATATCGAAAGTAGAACAATTGTGGGTGGATGACACAGCTCACATTGATATGTTGATTGAGAGCTTTGGCTACCAGCCAATAGGCCTTGGATTTGAAGTTTGCGTATGTGTTTTATGTGTATGTTTGTCTTAATTGACTCAAAAGCCACAAAAAAAATATAACGATGATGTCAATGTTGGTCGATAAACTATGTTAGGTAATACAGGTGGTCCGTGTAGTGTTGATAACAGGTATCAGTGTTGGTCAACAAATATGTCAAAACGGTGGTGATAATGTGTTAATGTTGACTAACAATTGTCAAGTAATATACACAAAGACTACTGTAATAATGTGCATAGCTCTGAAGTTCTCTAAATCTAAGAATTATTGGCAGTTCTTTATTAAATGTGTAGAAACACGGTCTATCTTCCTATTATAGAAGGGGAATTCTACTCATTTATGCTCAAAAATATAATCTCAATGCTTTAACATCTTTGGTGAGTTCATCTTATCAAAACAAATATTCAGATTATAAGCACGCAAAATTCGAGAAATATTTGACTTCTAAAATTTACAATCGAGCCCATGATTACCTAATTTAGTGCAAATTTGGACTTAAATGAAGGTCTTTTTGGCATTATTAATTTTCTTTCCGTCGTATCATCTCAATTAAGAGTTTATTCAAACTATGTTTTAAATTATTTAAAAATCAATTATGAAAAAATTTTAGCTCAATATCAAAATGCTCTGATATTTACAAAATTGCATCATATTTCTTATTTAATCACATAAACTCCTCATATACAGATATTATTTTCTGTAATATTTAATTTTGAGAAATCAGCATCCATTCATACACATTTGTAAAAGAAAAGCTATTTATTCAATTCAATTCCCATTGATCGCCCAACCAAGGCCAAAAAAAAAGGTCACTTTACATTTTTTTTTTATTTTATTTTATTTAACGCGGCAAGGAAATCTTAGGAGCGAAGCAAACGTTTCTTTAATTTTTTTATTATTGCACCACGTCATTTTAGGCCTTTCGAAGCAAACGATTATTTTTAATACTTTCTTTTTTAGATCTAAGTCTACATTTCTTTATATAGGCCTGGTTCAATACATCTATTCTACTAATTAGATCATCAAAAGAAGTAGGGACTTTTTTTACATATACACACCAAAAATATAGCATTAACAATATCTTGTTTTCCTCTCTGTAAAATTTGTGATAGTTCATTAGTGATACCAAGAATATCTTTCATAAGATGTAGGCAAAAGGTAAACTCAAAGGTCTGTAAAGATTCTAATAAAGTATATGCCTCACCTTTTTGTTCTGAGCTTATGCCATCTTTCAAAATGATTTCCAAAACATCAATTACTGTAGAAAACATTGTAATTAATCTTAAAATTGATTTATAGTATAAACCCCACTGCGTATCACCAGCATGCCTAAGGGTTATTTCTTGATTTAAGCCTTGCCCAGGACAATTTATGTGACAAAATCATCTTAGGTGACTTTGTCTAATCTTATTTGCCATAGGAGTTACTTCAACCATTTATAGTATAAGAGAAATTTACATACATATCACTTTATTTCATGCTATTTATATATCTAATACCCAAAATATTAATATTACATGTATATCACTCATATACAACTTTAATATTGAATATACTACTCCTATAATTCATGTATACCATTCATAACATCTTATAAACTTTAATATTTTATTTCATGTATCCAAATTTCTTTTATGGGTGATAGTCATGTAATATTAATATTTTAAATGTTAGATATGTAAATAGTATGAAATAAAGTGGTATGCATGTAAAAACCCAAAAAAAGTTCTTAAAAATTTAAGGCTTTTACAAACTATAAGCATGTCATATTTTGAATTTATTTGGTTGTCCAATTTATACTTTGAAGCTTCAGAACGTGCTTTGGATCCTTTATTTGGTCCCATTTGGACTCAAATTTGATCAAATTTGGTGTCGTTGGGTTTGTCTCTTCAAGACATTCAGTTTAATTATAAGTTTGTTGAAATCATAGTTCAAATGATCCCGAATTTAATTTTAGAAGTTTCCAATATGAATTTGCCTCAAAATTCGTGCACAATCAATATATTTATTTGATGATATATCAATGTTATTTCTTGTTGAGTTATAAAATATTCTTTGGATTTTTAAGCTTACTAGTTTTCCATAAAAATTTAAGAGAATATAGGAGACACTTAATTTTTTATATTAAAAACTTAAATTAGAGATGGGAACATTACAAGAGTATGAGTTGCTAGAATGACCTATTTATAAGAGAGGTCGATATAATGTTCTGCTTTAAAACTTGTTGCATCCTGGAGTATTTGCGGCGGTAGAGAAATATAAAGTTTAATGTCTTAGCATTGTATGAAGATCCAACACACATACAAATAAAAAGAGATGTTCGCCATTCACTCACTAGAAACACCAAGATTTTTACGTGGAAAACTCCTGAAAAAGGGGGAAAACCATGGGGTATAGCCCAATTTAAATGAATCCACTAGTATTGCAGTTAATTACAAATGAGGCCCTTCCTTGGGGGAAGGTCTTAGCTTGATGTACATCTTACAGAGTACATTACATGATGATACAAAGAATCACTGTTGATTTGTTCGCTTGGTCATAATGACCATAGTTGATGGGCAATGTAAGTCTGAAGGACTATAGTCGGTGGGCAACGTAAGTCGGAAGGACTGTAGTCGACGGGCGATGTAAGTCGGAAGGACCGTAATCGACGGGTGACGGAGGTCGGAAGGAACGTAATCGGCGGGTGACGGAGGTCGGAAGGAACGTAATCGGCGGGTGACGGAGGTCAGAAGGATCGTAGTCGGCAGGTGACAGAGGTTGGAAGGACTGTAGTAGGTGGGCGATGTAAGTCAAAAGGATCGTAGTCGGCGGGTGAAAGAGGTTGAAAGGATAATGTCAGATATAATTCCAACAATATATAGAAATCCAGTATCAGATAGAAGTCCTGCGAAAGTTTGACAAAAGGTAGAAGTCCAACGTCAGTTGGCGTCCGAGGAGAACTCCAGCGTCACTTAGAGGTCTGATAGAATTCCAACGTCACTTGGAGGTCGGGCGGAATTCCGGTGTCACTTGGAGTTTGGGTGAAACTCCAATGTCACTTGAAGGTCGGAAAGAACTCCGGCGTCACTCAGAGTTCGAATAAAACTTCATCATCATTTGAAGGTCGGCAAAATTCCGGTGTCACTTAGAGTTTGGGTGAAACTCCATCATCACTTGAAGGTTGGAAAGAACTCCGACGTCATTTAAAGTTCGGGTGAAACTCCGGCATCATTCGAAGGTCTGGCGTCACTTGGAGGTCGAGCAGAATTCCGACATCACTTGAAGCTTGGGTGAAACTCCATCATCATTAGATGGTCGGACGAAATTCTGGTGTCACTTGGAGGTCAGAAAGAATTCCATCATCAGTTGGAAGACTGACAGAATTCCAGCGTCACTTGGAGGTCGAGCGGAATTTGGCGTCACTAGGAGGTCGGGCGGAATTTTCGGCGTCTCGTGGAAGTCGGGCAGAATCACAGCGGTGGTCGAGGAGGAGTTTCTTCCCTCCTACTCTTCTCTTCTTCTTCTTCTTCTTGATTGGGTCCCCTCTCAAGAGAAATAAGAGGTTTATTTGCATATCTCTAGAGTGGCATGGCTCGTAAATAAGTGAAAGATAATAGGTAAATGGGGAGTGGTTGGATGGACGACCGATATTGAATCTCTTGATCGTGTACCATTCGTCAGACATTTGAAGGTTTTAATGATGTTGAAATTCGGCGATCTTGGGCTCGTTGGATTCTTCTCGTCGAGTCGCTTGATTCGACTATAAGCACGTCATATTTGGAAACTGTTTGGTGACTCAAATTGTGGTTTAAACTTTCTAATAGTGCTTTGGTGCTTGATTTCGACTCATTTGGGCTCGGATTGAGTCGAATTTGGTGTCGTTGAGTTTGTATTTTCGAAATGCTGAATTTGACTATAAGTTTGCTGAAATTCTGGAGTCACTTGGAGGTCGAGCAAAATTCCGACATCACTTGGAAGTCGAGCAAAATTCCAACGTCACTTGGAGGTCTTGCGGAATTCAATGTCACTAGGAGGTCGGGCGGAATTTCGGCATCCCATGGAAGTCGGGCAGAATCCTGGCGGTGGTCGGGGAGGAGTTTATTCCCTCCTACCCTTCTCTTCTTCGTCTTCTTGCTTGGGTCCCCTCTCAAGAGAAATGATAGGTCTATTTACATATTTTTGGAGTTGTATGACTCGTAAATATGTGAGAGATCATGTCTAAATGGGGGAGTGGTTGGATGGATGACTGCTATTGAATCTCTTGATCATGTACCGTTCGTCAGACATTTGAAGGTTTTAATGATGTTGAAATTCCGCGATCTTTGGGCTCGTTGGATTCGTCTCGTCGAGCCACTCGATTCGACTACAAGCAAGTCATATTTTGGAAACCGTTTGGTGACTCAAATTGTGGTTTGAACTTTCTAATAGTGTTTCGGGTGCTTGATTTGGACTCATTTGGGCTCGGATTGAGTCGAATTTTGTGTCGTTGAGTTCGTATTTTCGAGATGCTCAGTTTGACTACAAGTTCACTGAAATCGGAGTTCAGGTGATCTTGGATTTAATTTTTGAAGTTTCCAGCTTGATTTTCCTCGATATTCGTGCCCGATCAAGATAATTTTTTGATGATATATCAAAACTAACCATTTTTCTTTTTTGCTTTCGTTAAGAGACTGTTACATTGGAAGTAAAATGAGTGTAGAGGGTTCCAAATGTACTAGTTTTGAAAATATTGGTGTTTTATTAGAAGAAAAAGTAATGCAAAGTAAAGTAAAATAAATGTAGTGTAGATCATTTTAGTTGATTTCTGAGTTAAAATAAACTTGCTTAATTTCTGGCTAGAATCGTTTACACTGCAATCAAACTCACTTGACCTCAGCCACCCGCCACCTCCCAACAACAGTCGCCACCCATCGCTACTCGCCAGTGGCCACCACCACCGACCACGATATTGAGATTTTACACTACATTCATTTATTTTAAACCAAACAAAAAAATATTCACGTGCATTTATCTTACACTCATCTAAATAACTATGAAGTATTTTTTTTTTATGTTTTATTCCTTTTTATGATGTATTCCTTTTACACTGTAGTTATTTTACATTATATTCTTTTTTAGCAAATCAAATAGCCCCTAAGAAGCATATGAGGATACTATAATTAAAAATTTAATATTTTTTTAAACTGAATATAATATATATTTAAATTTATAACAACTAATTTTTCATTTGGACATGGACACAATTTTTTTCTTTATTTAATATAAACCCTAAAAAATTCTCTTATTCAGATAATTTAAATAATTTTAGTGAATTATTCTTTTTGTCAAATTCGCTGGTCCTGCGAACACTATTCACTTTGTCATCACATTATTCCTATTCGTTCATATATATTTGTATAGTGATAGGGATGTAGATGAGTCGGGTTGAATAACTGTTCAATTCCAATTGAGTAAATTTCTTTAGTTATTGCTAAGCTCAAGCTCGAGCTCGACTCGTTAAAAAATCATAGGCTCAAGCTCGTTTAGAAGGCTCAAGCTTGATTCGATTGTTGGGTTCTGATACGTCGTCAAAAAATTATCTTGATTGGGCATGAGTTTCGATGCAAAATAAAATTGGAAACTTTAAAAATTAATTCGGAGACCATATGAACTCCGATTTCAACAAACTTATAGTCGAACTGAGCGTCTCGGAAGTACGAATCCAACGACACAAAATTCAACTCAATCCGAGCCCAAATGAGCCCAAATTAAGGAACTGGAGTGCTGTTGGGAGCTTCATACCACTGTTTGAGTTACCAAACGGTCTCCGATTTTTACGAGCTTATACTCGAGTCGAACGGCTCGACGAGACGAATCCAAATAGCCTAAGATCGCCGAATTCCAACATCTCTAAGACCTTCAAATGTCCAACAAACGGTGCACGATCGTAGGATTTGATATCGGCTGTCCATTCAACCACTCCCTATTCGCCCCTGATCTCACGCCTATTTACGAGCTATGCCACTCCATAAAATCTATAAATAGAGCCATCATTCTTCACAAAGGAGGGGGGAAGCAAGAAGGGAAGAGAAGAGGAGAAGAGAAGGAAGAGAAGAAAGAAGCTCCTCCTCGACCACCGACGGAACCTCGCCGGACCACCATAGGAGCTTGCCGCACCACCTCTGGAACCTCGCTGGACCACCATCGTATCTCGCCGGACCACCGCCGGAACCTCGCCGGACCACCACCAGAGCTTGTCAGACCACCGCCGGAGCTTCGTTGCACCACCTTCTAAAGGCTCGGCGTTGTGGCCCGACGTTCTAGCCCGACATTCTGGCCCGACGTTCTGCTGAAGGCTCGACGCTCTGCTCAAGGCCCGACATTCTGCTCAAGGCCTGACATTCTCCTAAAGGCCCGACGTTCTGCTGAAGGCCCGACGCTCTGCTCAAGGCCCGACATTCTGGTCAAGACCCGACGCTCTACTCAAGGCCCGACGCTCTGCTCAAGGCCCGACGCTCTGCTCAAGGCCCAACATTCTGCTCAAGGCTCGACGTTCTGCTGAAGGCCCAACGTTCTGCTCAAGGACTGAAGTTCTGTTCAAGGCCAGACTACCAACTAACACTCAAACTTCCAGGTGACGCCGGGTCTAACACCAGACTCCTATCAAACAGTTACTAGTTGTAATCTGATCGCCCTTGGAGGCGATTCAGCCTTTTGTAACCAACTCAAATTCTAGTTGAATCATTTTCAACTAGGCTAGGCCACGTGTTTTTTCCCCCTTTTTAGGGGTTTTCCACGTAAAAACTCTGGTGTCTCTTATGAATGCTACACCCTCTCACTTATCTGTTTGTGTGCTGGATCTTTATACAATGTTAAGACATTAAACTATATATTTCTCTACCGCTGCGAATATTCCAGGACACAACAGATTCGATTTCGTAATTTTAAATTAAAAAAAAATCAATTATTGTATAACTTTTTTAATTTTTAATATAAAATTAATCTGAAATTATTAAAATATATTACATAATACTAATTTAAATTAATTACTAAATACATTTAGTTTAATCAAGCGGCTCAACGAGCTTTCAAGCTGAGCCAATCTTCGGCTCGATCTCAAGCTCATTTAATATACGCCCTTTAGTATAGAGCTCAAGCTCATTTAATATACGCCCTTCAATATAGTCTCGAGCTCGAATTCATGGCTCGATAAGCTCAACTCGTAAGCTTGCTAACAAGTCAAGCTCAAGCCAACTCAGTCCACTTTCACCTCTACATAGTGAGGATCTCTTAATGTTTTCTTTGCCACAAATCTATTTGAATGGAATAATTCATTAAAAAAATGATTATTTAAATTTACAAAATAGGGTTTTATTATTTTCATACTTAAATTTTTGTTCTTCTTTTCCGAAAGTTTTCTATTTATGGCAAAAGGTGTATTAAAATTCCTTAAATACTTTTTTTTTTTAGAATTAAGAGATAACGCTAAAACTCACACACACTTAATAGCTATACATGACTCAAATATAAGACCTCTTAATTAGAATCTAAAACATCTAATTAATAGATCAAGAAAGTCAGTTGCCAAGCACGTACAAGCTGACGTGGCAGCGGGTCGATACCCGTTCTAAAAAAAAAAAAAGTCAGTTAAAATTCATTAAATGCCAAATTAAAAAAGCTTTCATTATTAGCCGTAGGAATGCGGGGCCTACACAAAACACAAACGAGCACAAATTCTTCACTGAAATGAAATGTCAGAAAGTCCAATTATTTGTTAACCGAAATGCAACATAAAAGAAAAAGTAAGAGGGAATAATAGCCCACTTCCAGCTTTTGTATATAAATTTTTTTTTTTAATGATGAGGAACTGTCCGAGTGTGTTTGGCGATCTTTAAATTCCGCTTGACCTATTGGGCCACCCACGCCACTGTACCTGTAGCCGGCGCTTTGAGGCCCCCACTGAAGTTGCGACTGCCGCTCGAGGGCATCAAACTCGGGATGGGGCTTTCCAACCGAGCGCGTCCACCAACCGAGCTAAGCATGGGCGGGTACCGCTTTTGTCGGAATTCTTAAAAAGCATAACCTTCAAAGCATCAAATTCTTATCTGACGAGATGCCCACTATAAAACTCTAAAATCTTTTTTTAGAGGAAGAAGTGTTTTAATTTAATTTGTTCATCTTTAATAAATACAGTTACTCAAATTTTAAGAAATAAATTTCTTTTTTATTTCATTCATAAATAATGCATTTATTAATCATATTTTGCTCACCCTCAAAAAAGAGTAATTCCGCCTCTGTGAGGCTTATAAAATGAAATTTTTTTGAAGAGAAACTTCTTCTTTTTTGCCATTGCTTTTTTTGAAGTGAGATCAATTTGGTATTGTCGAAGTATTTCATGAGAAGAATACATTAATTTTTAACTGATTTTAGTTTTAAAATTTTTTATTTTTTTTATTTCTAAGATGAAAAACAAATGTATGATAAAAAAAAGATGGTGCAAAGTAAAATATAATTTGATTGAGTACACTATAAATACAAAAATTTCATTATTTTTATTGAGTATTAAGTACAGGAATACAAAGTAAAAATAACATTGTATTTCAAACTATTGTTGATTGTTGGCAACTATTTTGGCGGTGGTCGAAGATATCGATCGATCGCGATGATGGGTGGTGATGGCAACATGTTTGACAATAATTGTGACAACACAACTACATGCGGTGATAATAGATTGCAATTGATAGCAAGCGGTTGGGGGCGAAGACTAGTAGCAGTAGACAATGGACATACACACCATTGAAAACAGGCGAATATCATTACTTCTATCAATATTGGAACGATAAATAAGAGATTAGCATGCCCCCTGAGCATGGATGACACGCATAAATCGAGAAATGGTCCAAATTTCTCTCTGCTTGGTTTGAATAATTTAAGTATCGACACAGCTCATCTTGGCCTGTTGGTTGAGAGCTTATGCTTCCAACTAAGAGCTCTTGGGTTCGAGTCTTTGTGTATGCGTTGTGTATGTGAGTTTGCCTTAAATGACCTAAATGTCCCAAAAAAAAAAAATGGAGAATATCATTACTTCTACCCATATTTAATATTTAAAACTTACTCAAAATAGAAAACAATAAATGCACTCAAAATGAATTGCAAATTTATTCATAAAATACTTTATATTTAAAATGCAATCATCTAAATGCCTGGATATTCAAAACCCTCAAAATAGAAAACCCTAAATGCAGCCATAAATAACCCACCAACTTGTGGGGATAAGAAGAAATATAATAATAAAATTCAAATAATTATTAAATACAAATTTATAAAATAACGCGCATGTGATATATTGAATACACTCGCATGCAGTTTAGCCACATCAATGAGCCTTATCAATTAAATTGGGAAATTTAATAATAAATCCCTCAGTTGAGATATAAATGGTCTGTCAACATGGAGAAATTATTACGTACAGTCATTGAATCGTCCAAAAGTGAATCAGAATGCATCACATCATCTAGTACAAAGCGGTATGCAGCACTGATACATAACAAAATAGTGATGTGGCGCGTCCTGATTCACCTCCGAACAGTATCCCGTGACCGGAAGTAATAAATTCTCATCAATTTGGCATTCAGCTGGCCCTTCTAAGCTGCCACATCATGATAAATGTCTTTTTTTGTAAAGTTTGAAAGCAACCTTATTAAAGTAAATTGCAAATAATAGTAGTGATGATAATGATGCTAAATAGAAAAGGATCACTATATCAATAGTTGACTGTGTCAGAAATAAATGGAAGTGCTGAGCTTAAAAATGCAATCAAAGTTGTTGAAGAAAATAATTGTGATGGGGAAGTTGGGGAGGAGATATGAATGTTTATATGGGATGCTTTGTATCAAATTCATAGAGGAGCTTCGCACTTAGTAGTTGATAATTTTTTTTTATAGATTAAAAAAAATTTATAGATGATATTTTGTATGCAAGTATGAATATTTTGGAATAGTGAATTTATCAACTTAGCCTTGAATTAAGTTCAGCACAACCACGATGTTACAGAATAACACGGAATATTTTATCATGAACGGAGGAGCAAAAATCAAGAGACCTAGTAAGTTATATTTATGAATTAATTGGATGAAAATTATAGCACGGGGTATGACCCAATTGAAAATGATTATACTAGAATTTAAGTATATTACGATTGACTGACTTGCCCTCAAGGGCTATCAGATTACAAATGTCAAACATATGATTGAAGTCGGGGGTAGATGAAATTCTAATGTCATTTGGTGGTCCGACCAAACTCTTGCTTACTTGGTGGTCCCGCGAAAGTCTGATGTCACTTGAAAGTTCGATGTCAGTTGGTAGTCTAGCAGCGTAGTGGCAGAACTTTGGCATCCGTCAGTGGTTTTGCGGAACTTCAGCGTCAGGTGGTGGTCCGGTGGAATTCTAAGAGTTAGGTGGCGGTCCGGTAGAACTCTGGAAGTCAGGTGGTGGTCCGGCGAAACTCCAAGGGTCAGATGGTGGTCCAGCGGAACTCTGTCGTTAGGTGGTAGTCAGCGGAACTCCGTCGTCAAGTGGTGGTCTGGCGGAACTTGGGTCGTCAGGTGGTGGTCCGGCGGAACTCCGACAATCCCGACATCATGTGGTGGTCCGGCAAAACTCCGGCTTCATGCGGTGGTCCTGCGAAACTCCGCCGTTAGGCGTGGTCTGACAAAACTCTGGTTGGTGGTCGAGGAGGAGTAAGGAGGCAAGAGCGATGTCCGATCTTTCTCTTACTTCTTTTCCTTTGGCTTGGTTTCTTTTCAAGGGAAAGAAATGATATATTTATAGATTTTCTAGAGTGATATGACTTGTAAATAGATGAAAGAGTGTTTTGGGAGTGGTTTGGATGGACGGTTGATATTGGATCCATTTATTGTAGACTATTTATTGGGCATTTGAATGTCTTAATGATATCAAAATTTAGTGATATTAGTCTCGTTGGATTCATCTCGTCGAGCCGCTCGATTCAACTATAGGCATGTCGTGTTTGAAAACTGATTGGTAATCCAAAATGTGGTTTGAACCTTTCAACAATGTTTCGGGTACTTGATTTGGACCCATTTGGACTCGGACTAACTTGAATTTGGTGTCGTTGGGTTTGTGTTTTTGAGATGTTCAGTTGACTATAAGTTTTCTGAAATCAAGTTTAGATGGTCTCAATTTTAATTTCTATAGTTTCCAACTTGATTTTGCCCTAAGATTCGTGCCCGATCAAGATATATTTTTGATGATGATGATGATGATAATATATATATGGATTATGAATTATCCAGGGAAGCCTTTTCTATCAGAGCAAAAACAAAAATTTATGGATGAATGTTTCAAAAAATTTAATACAAAGTAAGTTTAGTTGCGTTTTAGTTGCGCTATAGTTGCGCTAAAGTTGCGCTATGGTTGCGCTATAGTTGTGATATAGTTGCGCTATAGTTGCGTTATAGTTGCGCTATAGTTGCGCTATTGTTGCGCTATGGTTGTGCTATTGTTGCGCTATGGTTGCACTATAATTGCGCTATAGTTGGGCTATAGTTGCGCTACGGTTGTGCTATGGTTGCGCTCTAACATTATATTTTTCTTTATTTTTTGTAGGGAGCACAAAATATTTGCATCTGGAAACATTGAAATAAAAAGATCAGATATTAACTTTCTGCTCACAAATGATTGGTTAGGTGATAACCATGTTGATGCATTTGCTTTCTTTTTACTTGAGCAGAGTAGGTTAATGGCGGAGAAATTTCAACGTTATTTGTATATTTCTCCATTGTACAGGGTAAGTATAAATAATATTTTAATATTTTTATTTCACGTTTCTTTTTCCTTATGGAACTGAATTATTGCAGGTATACAAGTCATTCAATCAGGATTATCAAATTTTTATCGAACACATTAATCCAGTTTCAGTTGAAGAAAGCAAACTTATTGTTCAACCCATAATTTACCAGAAGCACTGGGTTCTTCTTGTTGGGAAACTGAAGGTAAAGTCTGGAAAACTGTATGACTGCATATACCTAATGCCTGACACAAGCATATTTGTCATGAAGTTTGTAAGTGCACATTTAAGTTTTAAATTGATCCTGTTACTATGTTTATTCAGTAATAAATGTTTAAATGGTTTTATTCTCGTACAGATAAAATTATTTGCACGAGGACACCGTAGGCTGCTTTTTCTTAGCGATATCATGGAAGACTCCAGA
>NW_021319982.1:789127-803532 GCF_001605985.2 Dendrobium catenatum | reverse complement strand
CCAAAATATTCATAATCTATCCTGCTTCTGCCATCAACCCAGAAAAAATTTAACAATCTATCCTGATCATCATATTGAACATCCCATGCGAACATGTGGTCCTCAACTTGTCGATCTTTAAATAATTGAATCAAAGAATTAGTGTCACCAATTTCAATCCTTGCTCTTTTCTCCTTCTGAATCAAATTGTAAGCATCCCTCTTAGAGAATCCGACATTCTCACATCCACCAACTTCCTCTGCAAGATAGTCATATGCATCAACTGTTCTAATCCCTGCATTTGTCATCGATTTTAGGATGGAAGCTTTTTCCTCAATAACATTCCTACATGATCTTAAAAGGTGTCGGTCGGCTGGGCTAGCTAAGTCATGGTTGTGAGATTCAATAAATCTTTTGACATGCCAGTAACCATCTTCATCAGTGACAAACCTCACCATAGCTGGACAACCAGTTCTGACAACTGGTCTAGTGAATCTCTTTCTCTTTCCTGAATTATGATCATCACTTTTCTTGAAACCAGCTTTTGAACAAACAAAGTCCTTCGATTTTATCTTTCTAGAATTTGGCCAAAAACTGTGATGATCCTTTCGGACACTAAAGCCATTATCGTGAGCATAAGTGCAAAAACATTCATATGCTTATGTCTCATCTTTGTATACAGCCTGAAAGTGCAAGTAAAGAGCAAGTAAAGTGCAACAATAGCGCAACAATAGCGCAACTATAGCGACAAGTTCAGTTTTTTTTATTTATCATCTTCAACCTAAAATCAATAATGAAAGCTACGAAACAACAACATTAGATTTATTTTTTTACTTTTTCGACAAAAGAAATTTATTCTATTTTAAAATTGCAAAATCAAAGATCCTAAGACTAATGAGCTGAAACCTACGTCTTCTTTCTGTGGCGATAATATTAAAACTGACTGTTTACAACTTTCTAACTTATCGATATGTTGAAACCAGAGGAATTTCCGGCTAAGTTAGGTTCTCATTCCGATTCATGCACCAGCCCTTTCGATTCATGCATCCTTTCCGATTCATGCACTCCCTCTTCCACCTCCCTCTTCGCTGAGCAGTCCATTTCTTCTCTGCAATTTTCTGGCTCGTTTTTACTTGGTTAGAATATATTAGGAATGACCTTTCTTTATTAGGTTTAAATGAGAATTTGACTTTTAATAGAACACAATGGAGAAAAAGGATTCATGTAGCCGACCCCACGTAGTGGGATAAAGGCTTGATGTTGTTGTTGTTGTTGTTGTTGGGAAAATAATTTAGAGCGATAGATTAAAAAAAGCATTACAAGCACTGTCCGACGCCTTTACATTCGTGCAGCGCTTGGATACCCAAAGCCCGCCTTCATCACCTGCAGTTGAAACACTCCAGACCTCCGCACCACCGCGGACGCGAAGATGGAAACGAAATTTTTGCAGCCTTTCTTACTCCTGTTCTTAGCTATCTCGGTTCCGTGTCTATCCGATGCAAGCCATGAGGAGCATGCAAGGAAGACCATGGAGGAGTTCTCTGGGTACCCGGCTGATTCACCTCCGCACCACTACTCTTTTTCCCCATCTTCACTTTCTGTTGACATCCAGGGCTTGCAGAGGCAGGTAGGAAAATAATGAAGAATTACCAAGCTTTCTTCAATCTGCTATGTGATTCTTTGGTGATTTACTCTGGTTTATTGCGACATTTTTTGTGGTTTTGTTGATGGATTACGTTGATTAGGTGTTACTAATGCAGATTGAATAAAGCGACTTATAAGCTTTCGTTCAATTAACTTATCTGTTTTATCTTTCCATTCTTAGTGTGATGGTTTTAGGGTTTCATGTTTTGATTGTGTTGATTCTATTTTGATGATGCAGATTGAGGAGTTATCTTCGTTTTCTGATGCTCCAGCTCCTGCTGTGACTCGCATTCTGTACAGTCAGAAGGATGTTTTAGCTCGGAGGTACTTTATAAGATGATGGATGCATCATGTCATTGTTTTGTGCAGTGATCTCGGATTAGTTGGTTTAAGTGTTCATAGATTCACAGTTCATTGTTTCCGGGGTTAGTGAAGTTAGGGTAGTTAAATGATGGTGATATTGGGGTTAGATTCTCTTATGAATCTGTTATTTTATTCATTTATTGTTTCCGCCCCTATTGGAGGTTGAACAAACTATCTTATACTTATGACATGGATGAACTTATTTAGTTATGAAAATAGCTATTTTATTTCATAAACTTAACATTATATGAATTTATTGACCTAAACTATGACACTTGATCGTTAAGTTTGTATGCCCAAACTCCTTTGGACAAACACGATGCAATCATCCGTTGGACCTAATTGTAGAGGACTACTGCCATACATTTCAGTCTATGGTTGTTGCTTGCTCCATCATTGCACCTGGTAAGCATTACAATAGACTAAATGACAAAGGTGCAGATTTAACTTGGCTATTATAACTACATCCTTTATTGTATGATCATGGCAATGTAGTCATAATCACTTCTATTGGGGCAGATAGTTTGATGGTCATGAAGAAGGACGAATCAACCATATTTTTCTCTAGCGCCTATTATCATGGCCTGGCTCTAGTACTTGGAATAATAAGTTGGAAATAAATGATCAGACGGTAGTAGCATTTATGTCAAATAATAGTTAAAATGACCCCGCCAAATATCTTCCAAAATTTGAAAGAGCTACTAATTTTTACATGACAATTTAAATCATATACAATTTAAGTCTACTCCAAATATTTCAATGCAATTAAACTAGAATCAAATACTAGAATATATTCTCATTCTCTCCTATTCTTTTGCAATAAAACTAGAATCAAATACTAGAATCTATTCAATGTGCATCCCTTCAAATAAAAGATGCCTTAGTTGGAGAGAATATGTGATGCAATCAAAAATTTGGGAGAGGGACCCAAATTTTTTATCACAAAAACAACATACCCTTACTAAGATAATAAAAATTCAAATAACTCATAAAAATTAGACTAATTAGGCAAATAAACTAAAACACTATTTTCATATTATAAAAGGAAGAAATTAAAAGTAAAACTCAACTTGTGTTGACCCCCCCCTTTGTCTACATCAATATGAGGCCTTCATGGCCCTCCACAATGTTTCCATGTTATTCTTTGTTGGGCACTCCTAATTAATTTGAATGATTTTATGTTGTATTGGTTTGTTTAGCTATACACAATAACATTAAAACCTTTGAAGAATTTTATCATCAATTGGTCACCCAGTTTGCATGCTCTCAACCCAATCAAAAGGTTCGTAAAGCTTTCTCTATTTAAAGAAGGGTGGAAGAATTCTTTCATTATTCTTGTTCCATTTGGTATAATCCTGCAGTTGTCTGCTTCTAAGTTGTATATATCTGTATGAGGATTCATTAACAAAAATTGCATACTACATTTAGCTACATTAGGATTTAGCCCAAACTTGGGGGGCACCACCCACTCGATTTTGCCAATTATTTTCATGATTCAATCTATTAATATTAGTGACAATTTTTTTTACCAAATAACCACAACCCTTGTAACACTTTAGGTAACAATCATCAACTTTGTTCGACAGGATAACACACCACTATAAAACATATCATGATATAATAGAAGGCAATAATACCAAACTAAGCCTATATTTTAATATTAAAAAAGATAGTCAATATATCCTTATTCCTTAACATACAGTTGCCGGTGGCGCATGTTACTTTTTTGTAGGTGATAAAGGAAGTTTTATTTATTTTTATTTATTTTTGTTTCTTGTTGAGAATTTGTTGATTAAATACCCAAAACTTTGGAGACATCCAATAAATATCAATATTGAAGAGTTTGCCAGAGACCAACCCTATATAATGATCACCCTAAAGAAGCTCTAAGAAGTGATACTGGTTCAACCGAACCAGTAAGCAGGTAGAGTTGAGCGTTCGAATTGGTGAGTGAGGAGCAGAGACGAGCGGGTGAGTGAGCCGACGACGAAGCAACGAGCAAGCGGTCCAAATGTTATCGACACGGGCACGTGAGGGGTCGGAGGTGATATCAAATGAACGTTTGCAACTATTCACAATGACAGGGAAGAGAGGAGAGTTTGCATGCGAGGAAAAAAACACGCTGTGTGGGAACGAGGATTTCATACTCTTATTGTTAGAGAAAAGGGTGTCTAGTTCGTTATATTTTTTCAACCCCAGGTGAAGGAGAATGTTGAAAAAGGAGAAGAACATGAGTAAGTAATTTTTTTATTTGAGAATGAGTTTATGATTTTGATTTGATTTTATTAATTTAATTGCACAATTATATGTGATAAGAAAGAAGAAAAAAATAGTTTGTGTGATATCAATTCAATGGGAAGGATAAATTGAGTTAATTAACATTATATATATATATATGAAAATTGCTCATACATATTAATCATGCATATTAATATATATATATGTAACAGAAAATGAAATGAATAAATGAATTATAACTTGCAAATAAAAAGTATTGAAAAGGAAAAAGTATATGCATGCAAGTACAAGAGTTCAACCCCTTATGGTATTAGTTGGGGATGCAACGTGCCCACACGTGATAAATGAAAAAAGAAATATAAATTGTTGTACTTCATTGTTACAAAATTAAGACGGTGTTCGTGAAAAAAATGAATTATTAGAAAAACAACACTTAAAAAGAAATAAAAAAAATTGATGTACATCTATATTAAATATTTATATCTATGTTAAATAAAATTTTTGATAAATGAGCATGACTACATGGCTACTTGTATGGATATTTAATTGCTATACTATAAACTATAATTGACTATTGAGTTTTTAAATTAAATTTTTTAGTAAATCTCATGTGGATTAAATGATTGATCGAGAAGGTTTCGTGTGCAGAAGAAGAAGATCAATTGAAATAGGTAAGAACTGTTTTGTTATGTGTTCAGATTGGAAAATTATTTTAGTGACTCTTTAGTTACATTTGGATATTAGTCTATTGAGTAATTATTGATATTGAAAGAACTGTGATATCTATCTAACAGTCTGTTCCCGCATTATAAACTTGAGCTTCCGAGCTGGGTGATGACACAAGAAATCATGACCTTCCGTCCTCACTCTCTACTCGAAGATAAGTACATTTCTCCATACTACAAGTTTGGATAATTTGAATACTAACAAGATTATGGTTGCGATGGAGAACAATGCTATCTTATGAAGAATTTGCTTTATAACTACTGTGAGCAAGGATTTTGAATGGGTATCTAGTGTTTGTCCCGGATTAGAATCTTTGTTAGGCATCACCTACAAACACTAGATTTAAACTTAGATGAATACTAATAGCCACTACAAAACAGAACACCCCCTAACACACACACACATTTCCCCATAAAATAGAGAATAATGCTATCTTATGAAGAACTTCCTAGATGATTACTCTGAACAAGGAATTTGAACGAGTATATAGTGTTCATCCGGGATAAACATCTTTGCTAGGCATAACAAACAAACACTACAATTAAATTTAGATGAATACCACTAGCCCCTATAAAGATTTTTCCCCCTCCCTTAATGAGTAGAATATCATCTCCACCATGTTGGGCCCTTTAAGGATGAAACAATTATTCAATGAACCCTAGGGAGGATTGTGTTAATAAAGGTTTAATGACTCAAGTTCATGCTTTGACTTCCCATATTTTTCTTGGACGAAGCACTCCTATTGAGAATCCTTATAGCGATTCAATTGAAGTAAGCACTAGGAATACACTCTTCTTGAGCGACAACAAAGTACTACATTAGTGCTTATTAAGAATAAAGATTTTCTTAAATTTCCTCTTAGACCTACATTTGATGTTGATAGATGCAAATGATGAGACTAGTGGATAATTTGAGTACCATCCCTATCATGGCCATAATAGGGACCAATGTTATATGTTGCAGAACTTGCCTAAGGACTATTATGAGCAGGGAATTTGATGGAGTATCCAGTCTTTGTCTAGGACAATAACCTTTATTAGGCATCACCTATTAATACTAGATTTAGACCTAGGCCTAGAACTATGCCATTGGCATTTCTTACGATGATTGTGCTTTAAGGATTGTAATATCATCTCTACTATATCTGGCCCTACAAGGAAGACCCAATTGACCCTAGGGATGTTGATTCAATGAAGCTCTATTGACTCAAGTTCTTACTCCCACCTTTCAATATTCTTTTTGGACAAAGACACACCTCTTATTAAGAATACTTATAGTGTTGCATGTGAAACCCCATAAAAAAATAAAACTAAACTTTTAAATATTGATGTGCCTTTTGGTGTGACGATTTAAATTTCATTAGAAACTCTAAAGTTAAGCTTGCTCATATTAGAGTACTCTTGGGATGGGTGATTTCTTAGGAAGTTACATCAAGGGGACAAAACCGTGAGGCTATTAGGCCAAAATGGATAATATCTCAATGGTTGAAAGTTTAGGTTGTTACATTTCAGAGCAATACATCAATTGGATGATAAGAACTCTACCTTTAGAATTCTACTTGCCTAGTTGATGATTTTGGGCAAAGGAAACTGTCTAGGACGTTAGTTATCTAAGTGACACATTTTGCTGTGATGGTTGGATTTAGAAACTTCAAAGTTAAACATACTCGTATTGGAGCATCCTAGGAATGGGTGACCTCCCAAGAAATTATACAAATGTGATAAAACCGTGAGGCTATTAGACCAAAGAGGATAATATCTCAGTGGTTGAGAGTTTAGTCTATTACATTACAACTCCGGTGGAGAGGCCTTGATCTCTAACTATTAGATTGAACATTTCTTATTTGACATCAAGAGTTCTATTAACATCTTCTTACAGGCATTTGAGAAGATGAATATAAAATACTAGTAGCTTAGGCTGAAAAGGTTCCTTTGGTATGGCTTTTGTTGGTGATTGTTGTGAAGCTAATGGTTTTTATCCCTCGAACATATGGGGCAACAAGCAATCAATTTACACCTCATTAACTGGCTACCATCAGCTTATGTTGCCATCTTTGATCGACTATTGTTGAATAATTTCCTAGCAGTGGTGTTGACATACCATTTAGTGTTGAAGATCTTGGCCAGGCCTTTAATTTTCATAGTTTGCATTGATCTCATCCAATTTTGTAGCTATTACTTGAAGGTTGTTCCTATCTCTAAACCGTAGACAATGTAATTGGATATCAAGAATGAATGACTGGAAGTTGAAAAAGGAATTGAGAAGTTTAATTTGAATTAGGGAGAAAGACTAGGATAATTTGGATTAGTTAATGTCTAGAACATTGATTTTCATCACTCAAATGTTCACAATGAGAGAAAAATGATTAAACGACATAAACGTCATGTAGCCACTCAACTAGTATAACCTATTCAGAAAGGGGTCTAGAAGCTACTTCAAGTTATATTCATTTTGAAGGTTTAATACCTCAAGTGGATCTCCAATGATATCATACGTAGAGGGGTATTTACAATTTGAGGATGGGATTTGACTTCACCTATCTCAACCAGACATACCCAAAGGATTGTTATTCTTTCATTTGCATCGATATTTTGGTTGACTCTACTGCTATGTACCTGATCATGGACTTTTCGATGCCTTCTTGGCTTACCATTTGATTTGAATGCAATCAATATGACTCAAAGAGGTTACAAAAGACTCAACAGGAGAATGTCCTATAAGCCTGTTTGATTCCATCTTGAAATAATTGCAATCTCATTCTGCCTTATGGACATGCATTCTGTGGCACTGTTGCTTGCAAATGCTCTAATTTTCTAAATTGGTTTAAATAACAGCCATCTTGCCAAGTTCTATCAAAATTACTTTATTTTTCTAGGCATGAATTAATCTGTTAGGCCGGCCTAGGAGGGGCCGGCTGGACCGGTCTAACCCGGACCGGTCCTCACCTACTCGAGATGGAACCGCGCGGGAGGGGCGGAACCGAGCGGACGAGCGGAACCAACGGGGGGCCACGGAGGAATTTTGGGAGGGAAATTTTGAATGCGAGGGGCTGTTTAGACATTTTGTAAAACTCCTTTATGGTTAATTAGGAGGAAAAGGGGGGATTATCTTGAATTTGAATTACTTTGAGATCTAGGGTTTGGTGTTCTTGGGCTCTTGGCTTTGCCGGAGATCGTTGAAGAGTTTTTCCTTCCTCTCGAATTGAAGGAAAGTTGTATATTACAAGTGCTTTTCATTTCTTATTGGAATACAAGTGTTTGCTTGATTTCCTACAAGTTCCTTCTCAGATTTCCACTGTTTGTGCTGTTTTTCTGCTGTGGACAGCCATTTGGCTGCTATTTATTCACCGATTTGGGTTAGGTTTGCTTGCGAACTCAACTATTACCTTAGGGTTACTTGCGATCTCAAGTATTTCCTATCAAATTGGTATCAGAACATCGATTTGGGGACTTTTGGCGGCTGAAATCAGATTTTTCAGCGAGCTTTTGGGCTTACAGAAGTGATTTTTTTGTGATCCGTTGGGAAGAACGATGGCCGGGAAGAAGGTAGACGTCTTGGAAGGCGAAGTCGGTCAATTGAAAACCGATTTGGAGGAAAGATTTTTTGATTTTCAAAATCAAATCACCACCAACAATGAAAGGTTGGAGGAAAAATTCACGGCCATGGAAGAAATGATGAATCACGACAGGGACTGAACCAGGAGGTTAAAAATGACCAGGACATGCTGGTTGCGGGGCAGATGGCGGGAGTGGTTGCCGGAAGCTTTGGTAAAGAAGACTATGATTCAGTAGGTAGGAGGGACACACCCAGGGTGGGTAGTTTGGCATCTCACGTCAATAAGCAGACGTAGGGCTGGGATGGTGTCTGTGACAGCTACAGGTCGGGCGGCAGCCATTCCTGTGCTAGGTGCTTGACGCAAGCACAATGTTTCGGGATGCAGAAACGGGGTGACGGGGTGGATCTCGTAGCTACTCTCTCGCAATCTTTGGTTCCCAAGGCTCTGAAATTTTCTGATAATAAATCTATGGTAACAAAGGAGAAGGATAAGCTTGGCAGGAAGGCGAAGGCTCGACACACTAAAAAGGTCACTCAGGTTGGGCCATTGCAGAAACTGCCCCGTGTTTGTAGGAGCAAAGTGCAGGCGGATGAATTGCATCCTCCAACGATTGATCAACTGGTTAATGTTATAGATAACTCCAGCTACAAGATGGTCAGCGAAGCGGAGGTGGGGGATAGGCCCCTCGTCTATGGTCCGGGTAGCTTTTCGGGTGACTGTTGCGGCGAGGACGCTTCTCCTTTGGTGGATAATGTTTAGTATCCTCTGTTGGAATTGACATGGTGCCCGTAAGAAAGCGACGAGAAACTATTTGTGGCATCTTATTGGGGAGCATTGGTTCAGTTTTATTGGTTTGGTTGAGATCAAAATGGATGATTTCTGTAGAAAAGACATGGACAGATTTGCTAGGCGGGACTGGGACTTTACATTTCAATTGGCGATTGGTAGTGCTGGGGGTATCCTAGTGGCTTGGAAATCCGGGGAGGTCTCCTTGCAGGTTACCTTCCAAAATAAGCAGTGCATATTGGGGAAGTTAAATATGATCGGTGATATTGACTGGGAGGTCGCTGTGGTGTATGGGGCCAAAGACAGATATAGTAGAGCACAATTATGGGAGGACATTTCTAGAATGCACGATTCGGATTCCACTTTGCTGGTGGGGGGAGATTTCAATTGCATCATGTCGCAGGATGACAAGAAGGGGGGGAAGGCCCTTCCGTTCTCTCCTGGTGCTTCGGATATGGGGGAATCCATGATCACTAACTACTTGGTTGATCCAGGATTCGTGGGCCAGGACTTCACTTGGACTAATAATAAAGATGTGAGGAGCAAGATTTTCTCATGTTTGGACAGGTTCCTTGTGAGTTCCTCTATCTTGGACTCTTTCCAAGGCCTGTGGGTGGAGCATCTCACTAGGTTGGCCTCCGACCATTGCCCTATTCTGTGTTCTGTTAATGGTTCTCAGATGAGGACCTACTCGTCTTGGATTAGGTTTGAAGATATCTGGACAAGCTTTCCTAAAGCTTGGCACTTGGTGTGGGAAAAGTGGAGCGTGGATGACACGGGGACTGAGGCGGCTAAACTCCACAAGAAATGCTAATGGGCCCTGAAAGCCTTATTTTTCTGGAGAAAGAACAAGATCAAGGAACTCAATTTGTTGAAAGCAAACCTTGATAAGGAGATTAAGTCCCTACAGGAGCTGGAGTGCCTTCCACACGGGTTGTTAGTGAATCAATCAGAGGCTTTGTGGTACAAGGTCCAGTTGCTTAATAGTACTCTTGCTCGCATTATGACCTGGTGGGGGCAGTGGGCCAAGGCTAATTGGATTGAGGAAGGGGATGGTAATACTCATTTTTTTCATTCCATGGCGTCAGCTTGAAGGAGAGCCAAGAGTATTGAGTCTATTAAACAGGAGGATGGGACAGTGGTGTCGGAGCGTGGGGACATCTCTAAAGTCATCTACAGCTTCTTTGAGCGAAAGTGGAAAGGCCACGACATTGTCGAGGAGGTTTGGACATCCTTTGAATCTCAAAGGATCTATCTTGCTCCCTTTGCGGGGATCCTGGACAGGGATGTTTCTCGGGAGGAGATCTGGGCGGTTGTTAGCTCTCTTGGCCGAAACAAAGCCCCCGGGAGGGACGGTATTACGGCTTCTTTTTTCAAGCATTATTGGGGCATAGTCGGGGATCAAGTTTTGCGTGCTTGTATGGATTTTGTAAAGTTCGGGTACCATGGATCCTTCTTGGAAAGATACGGTGGTAGTTCTTCTGCCAAAAGTGGTGAACCCGTATCACCCGTCCAAGTTTAGACCAATCAGTCTCTGCCAAACAATTTACAAGATCGTTGCCAAGGTGCTTGTCAACCGGCTTAAAGGGGTGCTACCGGGTTTGGTCTCGGAAGAACAAGCTGCCTTCGTGCCCGGGTGTTCCATCTCTAATCACTGTTTGCTTGGGCAGAAGCTGATGCACAAGTTTAGGGTGTCCAATTCCACTAAGGGGCTCATGGAGATTAAAGTGTACATGGAACAATCTTATGACAAGATGAGCTGGCGAACACTGGTGATCGTGTTGAGGCGGATGGGTTTTCCACCAAGGTTTAGTTCTTGGGTGATCAATTGTGTCTAGGACTCGAAGTTTTCTATTCTTATCAATGGCCGGCTGACGGAGATGATTACTGTGGAGTGTGGGTTTAGGCAAGAGTGCTCGTTGTCGCCTTAGTTGTTCATCCTCTGTTTGGAGCTTATGTCGGGTCACTTTCACCAGAAGTTTGCGGAGCTGGGGGTTTCCATCGGGAGTGGGGGGCCTTCTGTCTCCCCCCTTCTTTATGCTGACGATGTCTTATTTTTTGTAGGTGTTTCTATTCCCAATGCTAGGAAGCTTATGTCCATTCTTGAGGACTATTGTTCGTGGACTGGCCAGAAGGTGAATACGAGTAAGTCTGTCATTCTTTTGAGTAAGCGGACTCCCTCTACTACTAAATACCGGCTAGCGAGGATGGTCGGTTGTTGCAGGGTGGATGAGATGGAGTACCTGGGCATCAAGTTGGCAGTGAGGAGGCTCGTCAGGAAGGACTTTGCCTTCTTGGTTCAAAAAGCCGTCTGCTGCACCCTTGGGTGGGGGACTCATCACTTATCTATGGCCGGATGGGTAACGCTTATTAATTCTGTTCTGCTATAAAGCCCAATCTACACTATGACCCATACCATGGTCCCAAGAAGTGTTCTTCATAAAATCGAGAAGGTTTGCCGGAGCTTTCTCTAGGACAGAAACCCTACTCATAGAAGCCTTCACTATGTGGCCTGGGAGGGGGTTTCTCGGCCAAGACGCATGGGCGGTCATGGGTTCCATGCGTACACGGATTGGATCGGACCCCTTAGGTCTCGAATTGCCTGGGATTTCATTTGTAAGCCAGAAGGTTTGCTTCATAGGTGATTGTTGACCTCGTTTTTGTATGAGGTCTCTAATAGACTCTAAAACCAATTCAAATTCAAATCAATCCAAACTCAAGTCAATTCATACCCCAATCTATCTAAATTCCAATCAAACCCAATCCAAATCAAGAATTTAGACTCAAATCCTAAGTCCAAAGGCTTAGTCCTGAAAGCCTTTTCCAATGGATTTTTAAATACTTCAAAATCCTATCAAATGACCTCTGATTCAGAATCTATCACTTGCATAATGATAAGACATGTCTCTAGAGTTAGCCCTCTAAGTTAGAGAAACACACATATGACATATCTATTCGGTCGAACATTACTTAGAGGAGAGGGACCGGATGTTGGAAGAGTTAAAGAAACATCTAGAGAGGGCACAATAAATAATGAATAAGCGAGCAGATACGCACAAGAAGAGACATACAATATGAGGTGGGGGGAGAAAGTGTTCTTGAAGTTGAGGCCCTACAGGCATAAATCAGTGGCTAGCAGGAGGAACGAGAAACTTGCCCCAAGATACTTTGGTCCCTATGAGATCTTGGGGAAGATTTGAGCAGTAGCATATCGTCTGCAGTTACCCTCCTC
This sequence comes from Dendrobium catenatum, assembly GCF_001605985.2. Lineage (NCBI taxonomy): Eukaryota > Viridiplantae > Streptophyta > Magnoliopsida > Asparagales > Orchidaceae > Dendrobium > Dendrobium catenatum. Next base: position 791,008 of record NW_021319982.1, on the reverse strand, counting down.
CGCTACTATACACTCAGTGTTCCACGTGTCACAGCTGAGGAGAGCTTTGGGGGAGCATGCAGTTAGCGCCGAGTTACCAGCAACAATGACTGAGGATTGGGAAGTGATGTTAGATCCCCTCGAGCTTATGGGGGTAAGATCAGATCAAGGACACAAGGAAATGTTGATTCAACGGAAGGACCTTCCTGATTTCGAGGAGACCTGGGAGCCATTTAAAAGAGTGAAAGAGCAATTCCCCTCCTTTCACCTTGAGAATAAGGTGAGTTTTTTGGGAGGGGAGTACTGTTAGGCCGGCCCAAGAGGGGCCGACTGGACCGGTCCAACCATGATTTCATCTTCAAGCTCCTATAATGACTTGAACCATGCATTCTACTCTACCAAACCCTATCAAATCTATCCAGTAGGATCTATGGAAGTAGAAGGACCAATCCAACAGTTAAATAGATGTGGATTGATCATTCTCCTCATAATGTCCTAGTCCCTTATTCTAGTGAGCTCTGGTTTGGGTTATACCTCAATGTAGTGTTGTATTACAAGGAACACTTCTTCATTATGGATCGACTATTGGGAAGGATTAGATAAAAAAGGGCTTCTTCATAGTCATGACCATACTGAATCTCACTCAAATTTACATTAGGAGGCTCTTGGAGGTAGATGTTTAAGTCTATGGTGTGGGAGATTTAAGGTTTAATTCATGAAATATGTTTTATGGTTCAAATGGATCAACAAAGGTTGAATGGGCCAACCATTGTTATCCATGGCCCAAAATGAGCTCCATTAGGTTTCAACATGATTATGGAATTATTCAAAGGTCTTAGGTCACAACCTAAGGGTCTAGGGCTTTTTCTCACCTAAGAAAGATCATTTAGGTATTTTTAGGATTTTTAAGAGATTCATGGTCAAACTTGGTAAACCAAGCTTTGGCCATGCCTATAAATGATGGATCAAATCACTTTCAAGGTTGATTATAAATGTTCAAAGGTTAGGTTTAACGTAGGTTTAATCTTGAATAAGGACTTGCGATGGTCTTGGATACTTCTTGGTGCTCTTGGAAAGTGGTTTAGGAAATGCCTAAGCCATCTAAGTTTAGTAAATGATATGTCCTTTGATTTTTCCCTTGAAGTCCTCTAGGTTATGTTTATAGTAAGATAGGAATACCTAAGCACTAAGGAATAAAGGATTTACGCTTCATTTAAAAATGAGACTAACAAATGGACCCCCAAAAGATATGGTGAGCTCAAACAAGTTGCATGGAGGGTTAGGAGAAACTTCCTAAGACTATTATTTTGGTAAGCAGTAGGATTTATCATGGTTTATTTCCTGATGTTTTTTCTTTTATTCTTTGAACTATAAGTAATTCCCCACTTCAAAAAAATTATAATCCTATTTTTTGTAGCATTTAAGCCCATCATTAGAGGATTTTTTGCGAGAATAGGCTAAACAAGGTTAAAACAAACATAATTTAAATTATCTTCAATTGGGTGACTTAAACACCTCAAACAAATTCTCAAAAACTTTCAAATTCGTAGTAGACACCCTAAACTTTGATCTCCATGCATTAATTTAGGATTCTTATTCGCTAAATTTCAAAGCAATAGAAACCCTAAGTCACTTATAAATAAATAAAAGGAAAATATCATAAAATAAAAATAAAAATAAAAATAAAAATAAAAAAAGGAAATATCATTAAAAAAAAGCCACCTCCACCAACGCACAAACCCTGAAATCTATCTTGGCTAATTTTGCTACTGTTTCTAGTTAACATGTCAATCCACAGAAAAGTAGAATTCTGATATCTAAAGAAGCTCCTAGAGCTTCTTTAAATTTGTGAATTCCTCCAAATCAACCAATCCCTAGCTCCCATTAAAATATCTTGGACTG
>NW_021319982.1:705050-789027 GCF_001605985.2 Dendrobium catenatum | reverse complement strand
ATGAGCAGGATGAGAAGAGCGTAGAATATCGGTTATGTTACCCGTGCTAATGCATGGCAAGAAGAAACCTAAACCATATGCTGGCATAATGTAAGAGTGTAATGGATTCTTTGAATAATTATAGAGGCATTATTGGAAATGTTGTTGGCATGATGATTTTTATAAGAAACATAAAAATTCGGTTGAAGATTAGAAAACTCTTTTTGATGTGGTTTGTACACGATTTGTTGGAAAATTGGATGATGAAACTACCAACTTGTAAAGTAATGGGATTTGGGGCTTTGTTGCAGAAGATTAGTTATGCTCAAATGTATCTTGAAGCCTTAACTTCTTTGTTTGTTAATTCTCGAAAGTTTGGATGTTTGAGATGGTAATTTTTGATACTTATAATAAATAAATTAGATTAAATAGTTGAAATCTTTCATCTCTTTTAGATAGATAATTATTGAGGGGCCACGCTTAAATTTTTTTAATTAATAACAGAGTAGAAGAGTGAATTACAATCTTTCAGCATATTTAGACATAGGTGGGGAATAGAAGCAGTAAGAAAGGAAAATTGGAAAAACTCGGACATGAAATAAAGTGCCAATGTATATTAAATTTATGTAGTGCATTAGAGTATCAATAATCTAAAGTAGTGGACTCATCAAGAAAAGAACAGACAGATATAGAAGATTTAATAGCATACATACCTCAACATAATTTAAAGATGTAAGAAGTTAGGCGATTTGATAGTAGTTCTCATATCCATTCTATTCAAGATAAGAAGGCTAAAAAGTAATACCTTTTAATTACTTTCGCTAGAGTATGCAAAAGCAAGATAATGAGTGCAAGATACAAGGATAAGCATAGTCGCATCCACTTCCCAATACAAGATAGTAATATCTAGGCTAATAGTAGAGCAGAGAGTTTGTATTTTTAGTATAGTGTAATATAGTCTCAGAATAGTGCATGCACATGACACAAGAAATACGTAAGAGTTGTAAAGAGCTCTTATAAATTACAACCTTTAATTGCACATTTTTTATTGTTTTGTGTGATAAAAAAAGTAAAATATATTTAGAAGTTTATTTTTTCATAAATTCTTAAAATTTATCTTTAAAACGGCTAATGAAAAAAGCGTTTAAAAAATATAGAAAAGCTAAAACTGCAAACAAAATATAATTAATAGATTTTTAAAAAAATCTTTTAAAATTTAAACTATTTGGCTTATTACTTAATTTATGAAAAAAAAATAAATATTAATTTATTATACACTATTTATTTTATTATAAAATATTACTTTAATTATGAGTCTATGATCCAAACCTCGCTGGTCGCTTTGAACATCATCGACTATGATCCTCATAATCCCTCGCGGTCGAATACAGAAGCGGCTTACCGCTGGCGATCTTATTCATATAAAAAGAGCGAGTCCGCCGGTACTCAGCCGCGAGACAAGTATTTGCCACCGAGTCGACTATGAAGCTGTTACTTATTCTGAAATGTAAAAATACCAAAGTATACGTTGTATAAGGATTTCTCCTCATCAGGAGAAGCAAAACACGTCGCTGCAAGTCGTGCTCAATCCACAAGGACTGTTATTTGATAGTGAGCACTCGCTCTAAACATTTTTGAATGATGACTATTCATAGATCTTCCAGAAACATCGCATAGTAATCACCTGCTAATATAATGCACAATATACCGCACCTGAGCTCTCTAGCAGAAAAAGTAAATTCTGCTCCCATATCCTATTAGGCATAGCCCTTATATAACATAAAAATATCGAAAAATTCATCAAAGCAAATATTCAGAAAACTTAAAATACAAGGCAGATTGATGTAAAAGAGGGATGAAGCAAGAAAGAAAGACTTCTGAAACCCAATAGAAGCTTGGAACCAACACATAATATAGTGTTAGACCGAACAATAAAATAATAGCCAGAAAAAAATCAGTTGCAAGGTCAAATAATCAGAAACCAAGTACAAGACCATGGTAATCTTAGAAAGCACAACACAAACAACCAACCCAACATTGAAGGAAAATAAAATGAGTTTCATTATTCTGAAGATATAATTGGGAAATTGCTGCTAGGAGGGAGTTGGACGTTGAATAATGACTAATCGAGCCAGTCCTTTTGTCATTTGATATACTCTCTTGTTCTAATGGGCATAGATATGTGGTTCGTACACTAACAATCTGAGTGATGCCATTAGAGCGCAGTTATCATGTTCCCTCTGTAAAGAAGTATCGATTATTATTAATTTATCAATGCCAAAGAAAACTTGTCCATTCCTATGTTAGGCTACAAAACTGGCGAGCCAGACATCCATAGAAGGACGCTAGAAAGGAACAAAGGAGTGTTTATATGGAGTTTATTCTTCCAAGGGATTAAGTAGCAGCGACGAATGAAGGGGCGTTCGATGAGTCCTTGAGAAAGATATGGATTTAAGAAAATACTCTTTTGTGGGGGATCGGTCAAGGTTACGAGTAAATGATGGCGCAGATTACCTCCATCCAGCTTAGGTCAGGCTATACAAATCATCGCTAGGCTGGCCTATGATCCTTTTTTCTCCATTGTATGAATAAAAAAAAAAAAAATCGGGTGCGGCGGCGAAGCTCATCCTCTTCCAAGTTTGCGTCGCCCTAAGCTTTCGCTTAAACGAGTCAACTATTTTTCTTCATCTTAATGCGGGTCTCATCTAATGACAGCAAAGAATTCTTCTTGTTTTATCATCTCGAATATTCCTAGTTGCGCATAACGGATGCATATAGAGAAGGCATTCTCTGCTTTGTTGTACATGGTCTAGCTAAACCCTCACCACGTTTCTTAATCATAAGCGGCTCCATCAATCTATTCTCTAGTTTCTAGCCTGGGTCTATCGTTGCTGTTCCAATGAAATACTCTGCCATATGCGTATGCTCTATCATCCCCCAATCATCAAATCCTCTGGAAGAATCGCATTATTGCGTTTACTTACTACGGAACCTTTTGAGCATAAAAGAGGATGCAATTCAGTTTAGTCATGAAGGCGCCAATTTGTTTTGCTTTTGTGTTGCTATGTACATAATACAAATGATGTCTGGCTTGCTATGATATTTGTTATCTTTTCTAAATTGGTGCGTATATAAATTTTAGGTTACTTACCTGGTGAGATGCATGTATAGTCTTAAATGCGTTCAAATTATGCTATATCCTATATTTTATTTTATATTATAGAAAAATGATTAATATTCCTTTAATGACTTTTATACCATCTTTAATTTCGCATTTTGTTTTTTGAACCTTTTCTTGTAGTTTCTTAAATTATTGCGTGTTTGATGAATGATTAAATTTTAGAAAGAACTTTCATTATGAAGGAGATAGTTCTAACGGCGGTTGGATTTTAACATTTAAATATAATTAAGCAATCGTAATCATAACTCAAATAGCTAATTTATAAAGCTATTGTCGAACTTTTAATCTTTTTTATTACCTATATTCAACTTGACCTACCATCAATATATAATTTTATTAGTGTATTTTGGTTGATATTATACTATAGTGGTTACCATATAAAATACTCAGCTTATGCTAGTTTTGCAATGCTTTTCTATCTTAGCTAATCATGATTATTATTTTTTGCATATTAGTTGCTTCTATTCTATATAGTTTTTCTTTTTTACTGCTATTTATTTAATTCTCTTGTTTATCTCACTATTTTTTTTTTCTCATAAATTCTCCTTTATACATCAGTAAATTTTCGAAACTATAATTACAAGCAGATAAATTTATTAAATATATTTTATGTGAATAATATTCGAAACACTAAATTGATGTAAATTATAATAGCCCATAGGTTGAATTAAAAATAAAAATATGTTTTTATTTGGACATTAACAACAGTAAGGCGTGGATCTATCACAAATATTTCATAGAAATTTCAAGGCTGAGAAGGATGCTGTTGAATCTTCGGCGCAGATTGTAGAATAAATAACTTGTTACTGAGAAAAAAAAAGAATGATAAAAGAAAGATAGTTGAAAACTGAAGATGTCATTATCCCTATACTGTCCGGATTCACGGATAATCTTATAATGACTTATGTGGATGAAACATATCGGTTGATAACAATAAATTGATATAATATAAAGTTCAAAGTCAAGTTCTACAACAGTTAATCAAATTAATATTTTTCTGATTGTCAATCACACATTTCTGTCGCTTAGGTTAAGAGAGGTCACACTAATTACAGAGTAGTTTTCAAAGAATACAAAATCTAATTTTGAGATAAGAGATGAAGTGTCTATTATTGATATAAAATATTTCAAAGCTTGCTTGCTTTTGCGAAAGAAGGGAAGATATTTATAGTTCGAGTAATAACAGTAATAATAATGGAATCTGTTTATCATTATAAATCCTACTTATTATATATGTAATAAATTTCTAATTTTTAACTAATGGATTATGCTCTTTGATTTTTTATTGAATTCATCTAAAACAAATCATTTTTTTTCCTACATTTAATCCGGAATTGCTCTTTTTTTAGTTTTTTAGTACACTCGGAATTCACAAAAATTACCGCAATTTTTCTTGTTGTTATTTGAATTTTCACCCCCACCATCGACACAATTAACTTGGCTGAGGTGTTAAAAGTATTCATATATTTGTTTGGTTCATGTCTAAGTTTTTATATTTTAATATATTTAGATTCAATATTCATATATATGTGTAAATGTTAAAGTTTTTCGATTCTATAAATTAACTGACGTTTTATGTCTCTCATTTTTTATTCTCTTGTTTTATCATTCATTGATATCCTTTTTATTCTATTAGTTGTTACTATACTTTCAATTAATCGAAAAATTATTAGTCTATTAATTTTGCGCATTTTCTCCCTCTTATTCAATCGCAACAACTCGTTATATCTAATTGATTATTGTTGTTTCCACAAAAAAAAATAATTGCAGAGAGCCAGAGAGAGAGGCATGTGGAAACAGATTCTATATTCATATCAATAGGTAAGCAACATCAATAGAAAATAGTCATAATTACTCCAACTTATATCCACGTCCATCGAGAAGTAGCCTTACAACGGGTCAACTGGGAATTGGAATATATTAAATAAAATGTCTAAGAACTTTTTCAATACTCCATATTTTTTTATAGATGGTTTGTACTATAATATGTATATTTCTTACAATTAAGTAAGTGATTAATATATAAGTAATAGATTAGAGTATTATATGAATATGTTACAAAGAATGCTGTGCTTAATATGAGATATTTTTATAATAATAATGATTATAAAATCTATCATAATATTAGACATCTTCTACAAAATTATTATGATAAAATGATTACATAAAATAATTAATAATTCAATTCCTAAATGTAAACGCAGTTTGATTTAGTATCTATCTCTTCTCTTTTCAAAGTAGTGGCTTATTTCTACTCTTTAACTTTTGCCGTTGCCTAATGAAAGGGTTATATGTAACATAGCTAATGTATGCGTTGAATGTAGATGTTTCATCATGTACTGTAAGTTTCTAGAGGTGTTACTTAGGAGAGAGAAGTTTCTAGATTGCGTCATATCGATTTTGCTTCTCGTTAGGGGTTTGAGTCTTATCATAACTCGTGTCGAGTTGACTCTCCAGATTCTCTTGAGTCACATGTATATTAGAGCACCTTACAGCTTCATACTTTTAATTCCGGAGGTTATTCCTCATGGCCTATTCCGTCCATTCGCATACTTGGCTGTGAGCCTTCTTTGGTAATGTGAGTTAGACTGGCAGCTTCTAGAAATAATGTCATAGGCGTAAGGCCAATTCCAATCACAATATTGTTTGATCTAACTTATCAATTTTAAAAAATATTCCTCTATTATTATTTTGTTTTGAAGAGTCTCGAAAGCGTCGGTTTGCACTTTTTGTGATTCGTTCAGTTTACATGTGCTTCCCTGTGAGTCGCCCTCCCATCGTTGCAAATTAATTTTCTAACTTATTGAAGCTTATTTTTAAGAGAGAGTCCACATATTCGGATTATATCATTTGCAAAGTAGTGTAATGCTAATATCTCTCTTTATCATCTTTGAGAAGCATTTTAACCGCTATGCGTAAAATAATACAGGGCTTAGAACAATTGGCCTTTGATGCAGATTATATTAATCGTATTGCATGAAACTATTTACTAGTCTACTACTAGTTCTAATCGCTATCATTATTATAATTAACATCTTAAATTAAATCAATAGATAAGCGCCTTCAGAATAATTATTCTTCAATCATTAACATGAATAGAGTATATTGCTCATGGTACTACAATATTTTAATTTCAGCAGTTGCATATACATCCATAGCTGAACCGTAGGTTGTTCATGTGATCCTTTGCTGCTTGATATTTTAGTTTCTTTCCTTAACATTGAAAAAACTCCTCGATATAGGTCTGGTGGCTTATAAGACAAATTGACTCTCAAGTTGCAAGACAAGATTTTCTAAACTAATGTTATATCAGACATTCATCTACTTCCACATACTATTTATTAGTATGAACTGAAAATCCTTGATTTCTTTATAATCTTATCTTCAGAATATCTCTTATAATTATTCTTTATTTTTTGGTTCCTTCAAAAGTGTGTCTACTCCAAAATGTTGTATTTTCCATAATTTGCACATTTTATTATTTATCTAGGAATTTGTATAGAAACTTTAAACAATGGTTCTGTTTAATGCTAATATTAAATTATTCTTATAATCTTAGAGGGTTATAGCACTTGAGCTCGGACCGGGGTTGCCTTTCGGTAAGTGGTTTGCGTTCAGGTTTTAACGGGAGCTGTCCCAAGTCCGGGAGTTGAGAACAAGGTGGTAGGGTTTGCGCTTTATGGTTAGGAATAACGCAAGGTCCTACCAGCGTAAAGACTTTGTCAAAGCAATAATATGACCATGAATCCCTTTAAAAGAAATTTTGGATTAATGCATAAGGAGGCTCGATTGATGTCATATCGAACTGTTTTCGGGGTCGAGCGTTTATCCCCGTGGAGCGAACGCCTGTGTGCGTGTAAATGTGGCTGAATCCAGTGACTAAGTGGTGCAGAGGGTCGCGTTATGCCCGGCGCCGGGTGCAGTTGTTTAATAGGCAGAGGGTTCCACAGTCATAGGGACAGGAGTCGTGGGAAAAGTAAGGTCTAGTCCATGAAACTAAAATTTAGGTATACGGAACTTGGAATATGGTTCCCTTACAGGAAGAATTAATGGAGATATTAATGAGGTGGTATGTATGTATTCATTAGGATGTTAAATATTTTTGCTGCATTCAGAGGTAGAACATAGAATTGGGTTGGAATAAGGCGTCAAAGGAAAATTGATTAGATTTAAGGATTTAAACTTTGGTATTCGGGTAGGAGTCGTACTAAGAAATGGTGTAAGTGTATATTATACGAAAGAAGGTTAAGGATAATGTTATAAGAATTAAATAAGGATATTGGATGATATCAAATTAATACTTTAAAGAATTGTTTGTTGATGATAAGTATTGTTAATATTATAAGGTGCTTATGCTCATCAGTAGGTTTGGATCATGGAGTTCTAGAGATTATTTTTGGATATTTGAATGAATGAAATTACAAACATATACCTTTCTTGAAGAAAGAGTGTTTTATTTAGGCAGGAGATTTATAAATGGACATGAGTTGGTAGAGGGAGGAGATGATTTTAAAAAGCATTCATCGGTTGGGCCATCGGAAGTTTGTGAGCGAGATGTTGATGAAAGGTGGGGACTAAGAGCTATTGATTGGAATTTTTTTTAGGGCTGATTGATGTTGTTTTTAGAATTGCTAATACCGTGCGTTGTTTATTGTAAGAATAAGAGATGAGCATCTCAGTGCGACTTATAAAAATGGATGATAATAATCATACACTAGATTGTACTAATTTTCTTATTAGATAAATTAAATCGTATTAGAGTTGCAATATGTGGTTTTGATTCGGGCAAATTTATTGTTATACAAGTTCGATGAAATTATTAGTTGTGTTTGACGCTAAACTTACTAAGGTGATCTTTTAGACGATAGGTGTGCATTAAATAATATAATAATAGTAATTACAATTTTTCTAGATTAAATGGGCGCCGCACATTTAAAAGAATATTAAACAAAATTATTTTGGAAAACTAAGATTTTAGATCTAGAAGATTTTGTCTTGTTGCATTTAGAGTGATTGCTATATTATGTGGGAAAAAGTGGCTAAGTGATATCGAGCATATTGCAAAAGATGTCCTGTAGGCGTAGAGGATCAAAGCGGAATCTTATAGAAAATAGTTGTTCTGGGAATGCGCTATGCAATAAAGAAGAATTGTTGGTTTGAACCACAATGTCAAGATGAGCTAATTAGAGTATAGACATAAATTGGTTATAATTAAATTTATGTATAATTTGATTTGATATAGAGTGGGTGGAAATATATAAAGTGGTCTTCGTAAAGGCAGTGCTAAGAAAGCAATATGCGGGATGTAAAGGCATTAGGCGGTTATTAGTTAGATTTATTATAATAGGCTATAATACTAAAAACGAGGATGAAAGATATATGCGTTATTATAGTTACGCCAAAACAAAGAGATAAGAGTAGACTACTAATGGTGGAGTTTAAGTCTCAGTTGAGCTGTATTATGTAAAGATTGACTTGATGATCATAAGAATTATCTTTGGATCTTTAGAAGATGATTATTCTATCGAAGAGATGGGGAGTGGTAGAATATTGTGTGCGTCAACTTTTTAAATGGAAGATGTGTCGAATAAGCTTTAACTATAGGTGGCTTACAGCCTCTAATGAAGTAGATAGATTTATTGTTTTATCAGCGTATTAGTAAACTGAAGTTAGAGAGGTTTTAAGAGAAAATGAAGGGTGGAAAAGGCTATTGGGACCTGATTGCATTCCAATGAGAGGTGTGGAAATGTTAGGAGAATGAAGGAAATTTCATGGCTTACTAAACTTTTTAATACTATTTTGAAGACTAAAGAAGATGTCAGATGAGTGGAGAATGAGTTGTGTAATTCAGTAATTTTTAAGAATAAAGATGTGCATGCTCAAGCAAATTAGGTGTGCGATTATTAAGGAGAGTATTGATAGGTTTAATCGTGTTCATACTTAAAACTACATCGGAGCGAGTTTATGCGAGTCATAGTTGCGGCGATACTAATGTTTCTACAAAATCAATTCTTGGATTCATGCCGGGTAGGTCGACTAAGGGAAGTGCGCCATACAGTTTTATAAGGAGGTGTTGTTTGATGAAAAATATAGAGAAAATAGAGAGTGAGGATCTATGCCATAGATATTTTATGAATTATAGAAAAAGCAATATGGATATTCCAAGTAAGAAGTGTCTATGGAAGAGTTTTGAAAAAGAAAGGAGTCAATAATGCTCTATACTTCAATGCATTTATAAAGGATTATGTATGTGGGGCAAGAGTCTATTATGTGTGTTGAAAGCACAAGTGGGATCTGACAAGTATTGTTTCCCTAGTCTTCGGTTTGGGTTCTGCATCAAGGATACAGCCTTAAATGCCCATATACTTGTTTGTGCTTTAGTCATGATGGTTCTCACATAGACATTTGCGAAGTAGGAATGTAACCTTGGGTGGTAATGCTTTTTGCTGTATGGAGGTTATTTTCTTCTGTTGTCAAGACTGAGAAGAGGGAGTTGAGGGTTAACTGTGAATTATGGAGGTCAACCTTAGAGTCTAAAAGGTTTTCACTTTGAGTAGCTTGTGGATCTAACGGAATATATGGAACGTGTAAATTTTAGTAGTAATAGACCTAGTGAGGGGATTGTGACTTTGGGCGATCAAGTCATTAATAAGAGTATACGTTTTAGATATCTTGGATCTATTGTTCAGAGTGATGGTGAAATAGATGGGGATATTATTAGCAGAATTCAAGTTGGATGGTTGAAGTGGAGGAATGCATCGGGCTTGTTATGTGATAGAAATGTACCCCTCAAACTTAAGGGAAAATTCTATAAGATGGTAGTGAGGCCTGCAATGCTTTATGGTGCCGAATGTTGGCCTTTAAAAGAGAAGCATAATACTAAGTTAAGTGTGGCAGAGATGAGGATGCTCAGGTGGATGAGTGGCTTTACCCTTAGAGATAGGATACGAAATGAGCATATACGTGAAAAGGTTGGAGTAGCTCCAGTAGAAGATAAGATTAGAGAAAGTCGCCTTAGATGGTTTGGTCACATAAAACGGCGGCCTTGCGATGACCCGGTTAGGAGAGTAGAGGTATTAGATTTGACTTATGTTAAGAAAGGTAGGGGTAGACCTAAAAAGACTTGGTTAGAAAATATTAGGAATGACCTTTCTTTATTAGATTTAAACGAGAATTTGACTTTTAATAGGACACAATGGAGAAAAAAGATTCATGTAGCCGACCCCACGTAGTGGGATAAATGCTTGATGTTGTTGTTGTTGTTGTTGTATTTTAATCTTAATGAGCATTTCTTCTAGGCCTAAAATATAATTAAATTATTCTAATTTGAGGAGCATAAACATTAACATCATTATTATCTTGAATATGTTGACCTCTAGCCACCAACAACTCCCACTCGCAAGCAACCGGCCCACACGCACGCACGATCTTCCCAAATGATGCAACTCTTTGCTCCTGTAACTTCCTCATGCGACATAAAACACCTTAGACAAACCATTCGTCGACCCCAGTTCATTTGAACACACGAGACTCTACTCTCCCGTATCTTGCTCTTGCCCGACCATAATTGCCTGACTTTGCACGCAGAAGACCTAGTCGACTCCTCCCTTGTTCGATCCTCCTTGATTAAAGCCCTCACTCCTCCCTCGACTTCTCTGTACGCATGATACCCAACCTCGTCATTCGACTCTGACCGACCCGATGCTGCATGCACTGACCTCCAATCCGCCTAACCGGCCGATCCAACACGAGCCCACACAGACGATACCGGTCCCGCTTCATCTCTGCCCTCTTAGCCGCTCTATCCAACTCATGACTCACCCGATCCCAATCTCCCACAACTTTGATAAACTTCGTCCCTTGCTCTTTGATTTGATCAATTCTTCACTGTCAGCAACATTAAAACTAAAATGTATTAATTCCTTGCTCAATTGTTTGTTTAAATGACAAATACACTTTTAATTTGAAGACTTGCGCCGCTGATCTTAGATCCAGCTAGAAATGCTTAAATTGAAGACTTGCGCCATTGTATCTTATAGATCTGATCGGGAAGAACTAAAGGTAAGGGCCTTCCAACCTCTCCTCGCGGGGAAGGGATGTCGGGAGGCTATTGAAATTTGAACTGACAAATGACTCCTTACATAATTAATTTAAAATAAATAAAATATATAATATAATAATAATAATAAAATCATCTAAGTTAAAAAAAATGAATGATAAAAAAAAAAATGAATGAAATATTTTCCTTCCAAAAGACTACAAAATTTATTTAAAATACAGCTCTCCATGATCATTCTTTATACAATATCATGTGGAGTTTGAAGATTATTGGAAGGGAAATTTTGAGAGGTTAAAGTTCTAGGAGGCTTTCTAATAATAAAGTCTAGGGGAATCATGATGCCAATGATGGAAAATTAAATCTAAAATTGATGAAATTGATGAAGATATGTGGATGTAGTTGCACAAAATATTAAACTCTAAATTATGAAATTTGGGCTTCGAATCGGATTAAAATCTAATTCTAGAAACGCTCAAGTAAGCTTTCAATTGAGGGAGATCTAGGTATTTGTGAATTGTTAAGTTGTTAAGATTTTTTGTGGAAGAGTCACATAATGAAATAATGATGTGATAGAAAGAAAATACTTGAGTGTTAATGCCAACTAGAATTTTCATTCAGGAAGAAGTGAAAGCTATGTATGGTCTAGGTGCATTTGATATCTACTCAACATTTTTTGCATTTTTTGAAACTTAAGAATTTTGGGTCTTTGATTCCTGAGGATATAGGTAATATAGTTCCCTCGAAGTGAATGGGTTTTGGCACTGCCTATTAAAGAATAATGAGCTATTGCCAATAATTTGTTTGAAGACATTCAAAGGGTCATCATTTAACTGTGTAATTGTTGAGGTGAGGGTAGCTCACATGTTGTTTTAAATCATACTATCATCACTATAGGGACTCAGTAGAATTGTTGGCACCATACACATTCAACGAAGGGGTATTTTGCCATGCTTCGTGGCATTTACTGAGATCAGGCCAAAACTTGGCTTGCGTATTTTGAACCTAACATAAAACTCTAAATCAGACATAATATCTCTCGAACAACAAGTGCTATAAGCATCAGTCAAATCCCTAACTCTACAACTATATATAAATCAAGGAAGCCTCAACTAGATTTTCACTACTCCATATTGCATATAAGAGCTTCTAAACAAGAAGGGATTTCACACCATGTTGTTAAAAGGCAATCTTCTACTAGAATACATCATTACTTCTTTGAAGGGACGACCTTAAATAATTGACGATGCTTACTTTGGAATGACAGAAAGGGTTATGTCGACATATAAAGCCAATGAAACAACAAATTGGGTCAATCAGTTACTTATTGATTTGATTTATTTTATCAATTTATAGGGATGCCTAATCACACTTGGATAAATATACTAGAACACATCTTGCATGTCCTCCGACCGTCATATTTGATTGTTGAATTCGGTTTGAGAATGTTACACGGGTTAAATATTCAAGTTTCATACTCATCCTTGAAAGGACTGGAGTTGATCTGACTTGAATTATAAGATGCTTCCTAAATTTCTACAAAATATAGATATTTTTCAAATGACAATTATGTCACCCCGATGATGGCCGTGTTGACAGAAAATCTCAATTGAAGGGAATCTTATTTTCAAAAATACTTAAACCTCAATGCAAAATACAGAAATTTAAAGTGACTTTAACGTCACCCTGATGATGATCGTGTTGAAAATGAATTTGAACAGGAGTGGTTTATTAAATCTCAAACATTTAAATGGAAATCTATCATAAAAAATTAAAAATTAAAATCTATCCACACCACACAACGTTTTGGCGAGGATGATGAATTGATGGATAACTTCAGCTCACAAAGAGCAGATATCTTGTAGAATGTATTACTACAATTCATTCTCTGTTGATTCATCGCTTGCAGGGATGTGGCATTTGACCTTTAACCAGGTGATTTTGCTGCAAAATGACACCATTATATTATAGTCACGACCAAAGCCCGTATGTTCCCTAATGATTAAAAGCCCATCGAGAAATGAATTATAGGGTGTGCCCTACAAAATATAAATGCCCTATGTTAGCTAAGATGAGCTTAAATTTACCACCTTAGACAAACATCCACCTCCAGGTTTGCAAGGTGTCCTTGGACGAAGCAACTCATGGTTGCCGACAAGGTTTCTTCTGTCAGGTTGGGTCGACTACCTCCTCTGACTAAGTAGACCAGGAACCATGACAACCGGGGACGATGGAACTATAGGATCTTGATCGGGCTCGTCTTCATTCCCCCTATCAACAATTTTAAGTATATGATGATAAATTCCAAATCATAAATTCTAAAATTTAATAACAAATTCAAAACCCTGAAAATCGCTGCTATTATATGCTGGGTACTTAGTGCCTACCTCACGATTAGCCTTAATTGAAAGTTCTCTCTCGTTATCAGGAGGGGTAATCAACCATAGGGGCTTGCGCCAATGGGAAACCATAACTAAGATCCTAAAGTCCTCGCAATATGAGGACAAAATTTCTAGGTAGTGTCTTATCTAAAACCTGATATGCCTTTTAAAAATTTAACTGAAACTTAAATCCATTAAAACTCTCCATGTCAAACGTCAACAAAAAGCATGGTGCGGAGAGGCCGGGGCGTAAATTTTCGGAGCCTACATCTATCCTCTACTATATTTACTCTGTTTCTATTGTTACTTGTCCAACTTATAATTGTTTATAACATTCCTCAATTTTTTTTATTTTACTCTTTTCATTTTGTTTCCAGCAAAAGTGTAACTTTTGCCCCTATTTTAGGCATCATGTTCCAAATCTTTAAATCTCATGGAACAAAGTTATTCTTGGTTTGATACTTAGATCATTACTAACTTCTTGCCTAATTAAGCTGATTTGTGACGCTTCACTTGAGGGTGACGTACTAGGCAACCCTTAGTTATTTTTTGACACAATCAAGTTAAGTTGTGACTTCATTTGTCCTTTTTATCAAAATTGGTTTAGGCTGTACCATGTCTCTTTGGTGTTTTACCTAACACTAACAAACACCAATTTTAGATTTATTTCATGGATTTTTATGTAGATTTACACCCTTAACCTTTCTCATCTAGGACATGAGACTTGCAAAGATAGCTTTAAGTTTCATATTGTATTAACATAATTTACTTAATATTTATGCTGGTTTTACAGTCTTAACTAATGGCCTCTTCTCACTGGAAATGCACTTAATCTGCTAACGCTTTTTCAAATTTCATTTAATTTTTAAATATACTGACATATGTGATAGAACATGCTAAGGAAAAAGTCTACTGCTGTAATATATGATTTCAATATTTTTGTTCTTCTTTTTCTACATATATCTGGTGAACTATAAGTTTGTAAGTATACTTGGAAGTCTTAATCTAATAGCACCTAGAAACTCTTTGTAGGGGCTTGGTCTTTACAGCAGCTAGTAATCATACAAAATTTTTTCATAACCAGGCTTGCAGAAATATAAATGTGTATCACTGGCAAAGTCATATTTTAGTTCCTTAAAAGGAAACTTGTACCTTTATCCTTCTCCTTGAATGTTTTCCTGTCGTTTCCACGCTTTTGTGCATTTGCAAACTGGAACTGATTTTTTTGTCTCTATTTTTTGACTAAGGAATTTATGTTTCCAATGAATATATGCATTCAAACCTGACGAAGCTTGTCTTATTGTTTCTTACTGCAGTATAATTGATATAACACGTACACACATTTTAGTCTGTAGAGGTTTATCTTTTTTTTTTTGTGTACTTTCTCGCCTGTTTAAGGACGATAAATCTAAGAAAGTATTAGTAGTTCAGCAAAACCTTTCTTTCTTGTTATTTTTTCAGGGGGGGAACTGAGGCTGCACTTTCAGCTGTTGCAACCGGTTCTCATATTGATGCAATTCCTTATTCAGGAAAATATGATGGTGTTATTGGTGTATTGGGCGCAATAGAAGCAATTAATGTTCTAAAAAGGTTCGCAGCTTGCTAGTCGGAATTCCTAAATGAATTTGTGATGATATTAGTTTGCTTTAATATTGTTTAATAGGTAGCTTTTTCTTATAGCTTCACAATCACACTTTAGTTCCTGCAAATTTTTAGGCTTGAGTTTGCAGTCTATTTTTATAGAACTATTGCTACAGATATTATCTGTTCTTGCTTATCCATTCAATAGTCATTGGGTTACACTATGTGGATTAAATAAAGTGCCTCTTGTTGATTTTATGCAGCAGATTACATATTTGAAGAATTTGATCAAACAATCATAGTTTAAGTATTCATTACACTTATATGAGTGGACATACTTTCTAGACTCTGAAAATTCAAACCGTCCTCCAAAGCTCTCCATTTTTTCATTCGTTTATTTGTTTATTTATAGATTGGACTTAAAAAAAAATGCTTAGAAAAATCAAGTTGAATGTTGGCCTAAAGAATTTCGTGCTATTTTGAATTCCTTAACCTAGCCTATGAGCTAAGCTGCCTATCCATACCAGCACTTAATGATGAACAGACGAAGGATGGTATCCACTTGCAACCTGGATGGAGAAGTCTTTCAGTGCTGCTGCTTGGGTTACTCTACTATGTTTTTTTTGTCATTTGAGCTGCTTTAACTTTTTGAACCCAGTCATTCCTCTTCACGAACTTGTACATTGAATGCTACTAACCATTTTTTTTCTCAAACATAGTCTAGTTTGCACATATTTTTTTCTTCCAATTTTAGCATTTTCTGCTATTGAGATCTTAATGGATGCTGGAGGATGAATAGTTTTTTTTTCTAGAATTGATTGGCTATTTTCTATTTTGCACGGCTCTCGTTATCTA
This sequence comes from Dendrobium catenatum, assembly GCF_001605985.2. Classification (NCBI taxonomy): domain Eukaryota; kingdom Viridiplantae; phylum Streptophyta; class Magnoliopsida; order Asparagales; family Orchidaceae; genus Dendrobium; species Dendrobium catenatum. Next base: position 772,994 of record NW_021319982.1, on the reverse strand, counting down.
ACAATGATCCCAAAGGTTAGGACTGATAGTATTCTGAAGTCTAACGGATATTAGATAATTTCCATTGATTATGTCGTTATTTCCTTTTCTATGTGAATTTTTGGAGTTTATGCTTAGTTAATGGATTGTTTTTCTTTCTGAAATTTTAGTTTTGCATCATCTACTGTAGATTGTTCATTATTTCTTCCAAGTGTAAATTTATAATTCAGTACACCTGCTTGTCTGGTTAGGTGTATGGTATACGTCCCAATGTACATTGTTGAAAGTTGAATTATCAAACCTTGAGTGGCTAAGGTGGATTGTCAAGGTTGATAGCTAATTGAATTCGTAAGTCTGATTCGACTTCATGAGCACTGTTAATATGCTATGACATAATTGATTAGTTGATGAAATGGATTATCAAATATTAAAAAGAGGAACATTTCTGGTGGACAAGGAAAGTATGATGGTGTGTCTTTAATGGTACACATTTAGATGACAACACATGTGGCGGGTGTATTTTAAGATAAGAGATGAAAATGATAAAGAAAACAAAAAATACCTTTTTCTGATATTGCTACAATTCTATTTTCTTACATATCATGAATAAAAATGATATTGATTTATTTATTGAGACTAGCATGCCTATTGTTTTCTAATTTTTAAATTACTATAATTTATAAATGTAATTAGCCAGCAAATTATTTAAATTATCATTTCGTTGATGCATATATATATATATATATATATATATTGTTAGGAAAATTCCCTTTAACCTAAGTAGATGAAAGGAAAGGATTCGTGTACAACATAAGAGTAGCCTAAAAAAATAGTTATTATTAATTTTAAAATGTAATAGTTTTGTATTGGTATTTTTATCAAAAAAAAATTCTGAAGAAAAAATATGTAATGTATGAAATGTTCATAAATGAAAAATATGGTTTAGTTGGCTCTTTTTATTCTACCAGTGATGTGAGAATGTTTAACTTTTTGGTTTGATCATATGTTCCTACCTCATGCACGAGTTTTTAGCCTGGGTCGTGACATTATATACTAATACTGTGATTAGTTTTTCTTGTCCGTATACATCTCAGTGATTAGTTTTTCTTGTCCTTATACATCTCAATAAAATGGTATTGTTGAATGTAAGCATTGTCATCTTCATAATGTAGCTTGAACCTTGGTGTTCCGTGTGATGTCACCCCTTCCCCATTCTCTATTCATGGCAGCCCCCTCTTCTTATTGCACATTTTTTATGGTCAATTTTTTACATTCCTTTTAGACTTTTGGCCAACTCACTCATATATTTGGGGCATTTTTTTGGGTGCTTTCATTCTTAGAAAGGTTATCACTGTTACAACCCGCCTACCAAACTTAATTATGCTTCCTGCAAATGTTACCTTTTATAAGTCATCCCCTTATTTTTCCCCAACTCTTTCTAAACCATTCATATGCATGTTTCTCTTCCTCTTGAAGCGTCTATACCTATCTCTTAATCTCTACTGGTCTACTCATGATGACCTTGTCCTCCTATCGCTAAAACACCTCAATCCATATTTTTATATTCAATTGAGCATCCATCTTTTGGAGAATTATCTGATCTCCATATTCCCATTGCCTTTCAGAAAGCTATATATGACGTTGCATTGAACATCAAATTTAGTCATATGTTCTTTGATCATCTTTCCTTTGGCTTATGACATTTTGCATTGTCTTTGTCATTGGTTTCAATGAAGCAAGCTATGGATATTGAAATGACTGCTTTGCTAAATCAATATAGCATAATCCAGTCCCATTTTGATTGGTTTAATATGTGGGATCCAATTAGACCTCCTCATAGAATAATCAAGTCCCATTTGATGGGTTTACACTATCAATTTTCATCATGAGATTAAGTACTTTTACACCTTATCCTAAATTGCTAGGCTCAACCAAATTTTTTATTTTATCCACGAATCAAGGCTGGTGATTTCTAAAAAATGGATGTGAATAATGACTTCATTGTGATCTCATTTAAGTTATTTATATAAAGCAATCACCATGATACATTACTCAGGGAGACCAGAGTATGTAAGCTCTATAAGGGCATATATGGGCTAAAACAAATCCTCAAGCTTTGTTTGTCAAGTGTTGGAATGTTTTTATTAGGGTTGGTCTTTGTATCCAACTAATAGATCAGTCTATTTGTCTTCAAACATACTTTATTTGCTTTATTATTTTAGCATTCTATGTATATGACATTCTCCTTATGGGAAGTGATCATAAAGGAGTTATGGAAGTAAAACACTATTTACAAAAATATTTTCTAATCAAATATATGGGTCATGTGAAGTACTCTCTACGAATAGAATTTGCCTGTGGCAAATTAGTTTATTGTTTAAAAGAAAATATGCCACCGATCATCTTGAGAAAATTGGTTTTTTTAGGTTGCGAACCTATTGACACTCAGCATGTTGCTAATAATGAGAACATTTTTGACGCCTTCCCTTATTATCAGTAGTTGTTTGATAAATTACTCTATCTTACCATTGTCAAACTAGGTATCTTCTTTGTTTTCAGGTTGTGAATCAACACAGGCAGACTCTCAAATAGAAATATTGGGAAGTTATTTGTGCATTCTTAGGTATATCATGAAGTCACTAGTGAAAATACTACTATATACTAAATGTGGTTATCTTAACGTGGAATTGGTTTTTGATGCCAATTATGCTTAATCAGTTGATAATAGTAAATTCACTTTTTTGAATGTTTATGGGAGGTAATTTGGTTGCATAGAAAAGTAAAAAAAAATAGAGGTGGTTAGATCAAGCGCTAAGGCATAATATAGAGTCATGACATATTCTACATGTAAAATGACATGGATGACCCTTCTAGGATAGTTTAACGTCTATTGCACGACTTAGGATTTAAATTGTGACTATCAAATTGTCATCTTACATTTGCAGTACTCCCATTTTTAGTGAAAGAATAAAACACATTGAGGTTGATTGTCTTTTTCAGTAAAGATGTGGTACTATATAAGGAAATTGTTACTCATATTTTTAACTCAGAGTAATTGACGGAAATATCTACCAAGGATTTTAATCTACTTGAGTTTTCCAAGATATGTGATATGCTATAGCTTATCAATATATATTCTTTAATTTAAGGGAGACTGTTAGCATAAGAAATCCTGTTTTTGTAAACAAGTGTGTTTGTTAGTTGTATATTGGCATATTATAATTATTCTTCTATTATAAATAGAAGAGTTCTCTATTGAATAAGACATATAACTCTCTTTGGCGACAAAATGCAAGTAATTTAGCTGTGTGAACTTATATTTCTTGTTATGGCGAGCCATGTAGTTTGTCTTATTATATTTGTGCTGTATGCTAGAGAAGGGAAATCTTTATTTGGAAATTTTATTTAAATCTCAATTTGTTTGCAAAATGCAATTCTTGTACTGAGCAATATTGGGACTTTTCCGGCTATTTTCTAAATGTCAAATAGCTTAGATATACTCAAGTCCAAATTAGATTAAATCTCAAATTACTCCCTCGATTATTCACATGTAGCTAATTTAATTTATGAGTATCACATTTTTTCAATTAGTACCTTGACTATATAAAATTGATTTAAAATGATATTTCCTGTAGAAATTGTAATCCCAATTTGTCCATGAGGGGCCATTTTGGATAGTAGTCGAAGGACTACGTTGGAGAGATGTGATACTCTATAATTAAATTTATCACATATGAATAGTTGAAGCATCATTTTGGGATTTAATCCAAATTATACCAAGTTGTAAAAAACATAGATGTACCCACTTGCATAATTTGCTAAATCTTGCTGAATTTACTGCGCTGTTGTTGAGCATTTCTAGTTCTTATTTTTTTGATGCATTTTATTCTAATTCTAAACTGAGCTTGAGTCTTTGAAGTGTAATCAGTACTCAGATTACCATATGGACAGGTCCGGCTTTCAGCCTAAGAGATCATTGGAAGTAATTATGTTCACATCTGAGGAGCCGACACGTTTTGGAATAAGCTGCCTGGGAAGGTTTGGCGTTTATCCTCTCCGTATAGTTATATATTGTAATCATGCCAATTTTAAAATTTACTACTGCAATTCAGAATTAATTGGTTTTTACTTGAAATTCCTCATTAACCTTTGCTACGCTTGCTTCAGTAGCCTAATAAGGTTTGTCAACTTTTTCTTTCATAAGGTACAGATGTAGTATCCATTTGATTAAGTACTATAATTTCTCATTGGTGTTTTACATGTGCAGCCGATTATTGGCAGGAAATGAGGAGCTAGCTATTGCTCTTAAACAAGCGGTTGATGGGAAAAATGTTTCTTTTCTTGAGGCTGCACGATCTGCTGGGTATGCAGTACATGAGGATGATCTGTCTAGCGTATTCTTGAAAAAAGATTACTATTTTTCTTTTATAGAATTGCACATAGAGCAAGGACCGATTCTTGAAGAGGAAGGTTGTATTCCCTGTCAATCAGATTGATTTACTGATTTCTGAATTCATCTACTATTACTTCAAATTTTTATTGACTAATCATGTTGTTTAGGCATTCCAATTGGCATCGTTACTGCAATTGCTGCTCCTGCAAGCATAAGCATTGATTTTGAAGGGAATGGTGGTCATGCTGGAGCTGTTCTTATGCCAGCTAGGTTGGTAATTGGATATACTGTTAGTGTCTCTTGTTAAACATATGGATCTTACGACCAAGTTGATAAATTCATAGTTCATGTAATTATTTTCTCCAAAGGTACAATGCTATTGTTGGCTGGTCAGCCTAAGATTGGCCCCACTTCACGCAATTCGCTCACAAACAACACAACTCTACGCTCAAACGACACAATGGACAGCCCATTTTGTTTCCCCAAAACTATCGTAGGAGCAGTTGGAGGATTGATTTGACTCTACTGCACGTAGGAACAGCTCACTCTCTCCTCTTGCTCGTCTCCCTCAGCCTCACGTAGGAGCACTCCTCTCTCCCTCTCGTTCAATCGACCCCGCACGTGAGTAGCCCATATGTGATCGTTCTCTCCCATCTCCGTCTCTTCCTTTCTTGTTCACTCAGCCACACATAGGAAGACTCCTCTCTCCCTCTCGTTTGCTCAACTCCGCCCCACGATATGACTCGCACCAGTTTGTCCGCATGAACCCGAGGCTGCCTGCGCCTGCTCTCGCTTGTGTTTTGACTCCATCCCCAGATCGCCTTCCCTCGTGTCTATCTTCAATCCCGACCAACACTTCTGTGCGTCCCACAAGCCTTCCGCGTGAGCACTTCAATCCGCACGCTCGCCCTCTTCATGCGATCCGACCAGAGCTTCTCAACCTGATTGCTGCTTTGCCCGACCTTGTGATTCGTGCTCCATTATTGTCCTGCGACTTCAGTCTTCAGCCCCGTTCTCCACTGCCCGTGAGGATGGAGATTTAGGAGTGAAATATTTGTAAAAAAAGAGAAGAAAATGAAATAAAAATGTATAATATAACCGGTCTTGATGATTTGCGCTGTTGTATCTTTGATCCCGCCAGGAATGTCTAATTTGATGCCCTTGCACCATTGTATCTTGAAGATCTTGATCCATTGAATCGTTGATCCGGGCAAAAAGAACAACAAGTGCCATCACAACCTCCCTTCACGTGGAGTGCACGCAGGGAGGCTACCAAATTTTCAAAAAAAAAAAAAAATGTATAATAAAATAAATAAACAAAGAAAAATATGAAGCAACATGTACCCGCAAATTTGAAGACCCGCGTCGTTGCATCTTTGATCAGGGAAGGATGTTTAATTTGAAGCCCCCTATGCCATTGTCTCTTTGATCCGGGCGGGAAGAATTTGATTTGAAGATCTTGTGCCGTTGTATCATTGATATGGGTGAGAAGAACAATGGCAAGTTACGAGGGGGGATGTCGGGAGGCTTCCGAAATCGAAACTGACAAAGAACCCTCATATAATTAAAAGAAAAATCATATACATCTCATTTAACTTTTTAACCAAATGTATAAAAGGACCTTGCTATAGGGAAACCAATCGTGTCATCGATGAGATTGAAGAGAAGAGAAGGCACTATTATTAGTTTTCCTACTTTTTTTTTTTATTAGTTTTCCTACTTGAAATCTTGCTAACATAGAATTACATATGTTTATTTATGCTCATCTACTATCAATCGAGTATCTTATTGATGTTACAAAAGAGCAAGCAACACTTAACTATGTGATTTAGTGGTACATAACTTATATGAAACATAATTGTGCATTTTAGTTTCAAATGACATTAAATCAGTCATTATTGGCATCACTTATGTTTCACCTCATGCACACAACCTCAATATGCCTTATGCTTGCATGCACTAACACTTAAAAAAGGGTGAGGGTGGGGGTGCAGGGGAGAGAATAAGAGAAAAGAATGTTGACCCCATGTGCTTATTTGACTCATATGTGCTTTACTATTAATTGGATGATTAAAACTAATTATACTGTTTTATCTAACATGATTTTCCAATTGTTCCTACATGTGAATGTGGTAGACCAACTTCGTGATTATTTACTTAGAGTTGGATCAACTTGGAGTTTATTCATTTAGAGAGAGAGAGAGAGAGTAAAAAAAATTTATCAGCAAGACTTAAGTACAATGTACCAAGTCTAGTGTCTGAGTATTATATTTTTAATTTGGTGTCCACTCCTTTTGAGTTCAACAAGCTCTTACTGATGATGACATCCGACCTTGGAGAGTCTACTAGAGGCATAGCCAACAATCTACGACTACGATCGCACCGATTTATTTTTGAGTCATTATATGTATTTGATTTATTTATGCAATTTTCTGTTTGTACCCTCACTTGAGGGGATAATCATATGTAAGCCCTAAGGGCATGTTGGTCTTTTTATTTTTTCTTCATTATATAAGGTTATTTAAAAGCCACCTTCTCCTCTTTTGAGATTAATGAATGTTATTACAAAAATTTTTTCGCACTTGTGTGTTTTGGGAGAGCTTGAGAGTTCTTGGTGAGATTGAAGTCCCTAGGTGAGGGCACCGCAATACCCACCAATCGCAGGACGCGTCCGGGTTCGTGGTCGACTTCCTCCTTCCCCTTCTTCCTCTCCCTCCCTACAAATGACCGTCCATACTCCCCTTCCTCCCCTCTCGGCCGAACCCCACCAACACCCCTACACTCTCGGCCGGCCCTCTCCACCCCCCCCCGCCCCCCCCCCCACCCCAAGCCACCGGCCTTAAAGCTACCCCCCTCCCTCTCTAAACCGCCGGTCTCAATCCCAACCCAACCCTAGCCGCCGGTCCCAACCTCCATCCCCTTGCCTCCAAATTTCAAATACCTCTTTACTATTTCCATTTATGAAACAACATAGATTAGGAAAGTATTTGATTTCAAATTCCAATCATTTTTTAATTTGAAATTATTTCCTAATATTAGATGGCCGATTTTAGAAAAGTTGCTTAAATTAAATCTAATTAAATTTCTAATTGGATTTGATTTAAATCAATTATTCCTAATTTAAGATTCCAATTAAAGCAAGCATTAAAACCCTACCCAAACCCCTTTTACCCAATGATGCCACCGGCCCCCCTCCCTCTCTCTCCCTATCACACATTAACTCCCTTTCCTTTTGAAGCTCTAATCAATTACCCATTAAATAAGCTTTCTTCCTTTCCCTCCTCAACTTTTGAAATTCAAAATTCAAAACCATAAAACCCCTCCTAAACAAATCTGAAATTAAAATTTAGATTTTAGATAATAGCCCTCCCCTTCTCCCTTAGCCACCGCCCCTTCTCTCTCTCGTCCCTCCCCCCTCTTCTTCTTTGCTCTCCTCTCTCTCTCAAGTAATTTCCCTCCCTATTACTTCCCAATTTAGTTTCGGAGTTTCAATTTTCTGAAATTAATTTCAGATTTATTTCACAAACATCTTCTCTTTCAGAATTCACCAAGTCCGCGAAGTTTCATGTGCTACTTCCTTTTCCCATTGTATTGTGGATCCTGAACAATGCCACGGGTTTGTTTACAATGAGCAAGGCCAAGTCGACATCCTCAAATGCCTTTCTTCGATCTCAACTTGGAGATTGATCAAACCATGGAAGAATACGTCGAGAGGATCGTTTTCACCCTCGCCGAAGCCATCGACGAACAACTCTCCACGGTTCAGTGGCAGTTTGCGTCCAAACCTTGATCAAGGTGAATCTTTCCTCCAAATCTTTTTCCTCTCTAAGTCTTACCTTAATTTGTGGGATCACTAAGATCATGTAATGTTTTCTCCGTCTTACCAATCCTTAAAAGAGTTGAGTGAGGGACCCAACTAGTGACTATTCTCATTGTTAATTTAGGGATTTATCGTGAAAAATCCTTCATGTATGCTATGCTTGAATACTTGATTATTTTGTGATCTTAACTTCTAGTTGTGTAACTTGGTCTAAGCTAGTTTCACCCCTTTCATTTTCTTTCATTGTTTAAATCGCTACAAGTTTAATACTTAATATTACTCTCATCTAAAAGCGTGCAAATTCTTGTTTAACATTGCCTAGGCATTTAAGTCCTACATCACTTACTCTATCCTGTTCGTTTATTTTGTATTTAATATGGTGCATAGTTATGCATGTATGTCTGCAAAATATCATTTACATACCCAAGTTACATAATGGCTTTCTCTTAACAAATTCTTAAGGTCAAAAGTAACTTCAAAATGTGGAAATTGGAGTTATTGGTGTAAAATCATTATCATCTCCTTTTAAATTGTAGTTGTTGGGTGAGTAGGTCAACATAAGAATTTTATCTAAGTTCTGCATGTGCTTCGATTTTTTACTTCAAGCTCCTAAATGCGAGATCTGAGAATGCTTCATGGATTTGTTAAAAAACGTTCAAACACCTCGATGATGGCCGTGTTGACAGAAAATCTTAACAAGAGGGGATCTCATATTTTTCAAATGCTTTCCAATTTCCATGAAAAAATAAAAAAACATTTAAAAAAGTTCAAATAACCCGATGATGGCCGTATCGACGGAAAATTTCAACGAAAGGGGACCCTGCCTTTCAAAATACCCATGAACCTTAAAGAAAATACAAATATTTTAAAGTGATTGCAAAATCATCCTGATTATGGCCGTGATGAATGTAAATCTCAATCGGACGGTCAATGCAAATCCTATTCAAGTTTAAAAATCTAATATTCGTTAAACTCTAAATATTTAAATATAAATTTAATCACCAAAATTTAAAACTAAAATGGTTTGACGAGGATGATGAATTGAAAAATAACTTCAACTCACAAAGAGCAGATGTCTTGTGGAATATATTACTACAAGTCATTTTCAGTTGATTCATCGCCAGCAGGGCATGACACTTACCCTCTGATAGTGTGATTTTGCTGCAAAATGACACTACTGTATTATGGTCATGGTAAAAGCTTGTATGTTCTCTAATTGTTAAAAGCCTATTGAGTAATGAATTATATAGCGCACTCTAGAAAATATAAAACTCTATTTTAGCTAAGGTTGACTTAAATTCACCATCTTTGACAAACATCCACTCCAGGTTTAAATGATATTCTTAGACAAAGTAACTCATGGCTGTCGACAAGATTCCTTCTGTCAGGTCGAGTTGACTACATCCTCTGATTAAATAGATCAAGGATCATGATAGCTCAAGATAATAGAACTATGGGATTTTGATCGGGCCCATCATTATTCCCCCCATCACCATTTTAAGTTTATGGCGATGAATTTCAAATCTTAAAAAAAAAAACCCAAAAGTTGTTGTTACTATATGCTAGGTGTTCAGTGCCTATCTCACGACTAGTCTTAATTGAAAGTTCTCTCTCGTTATCGGGAGGGGTAATTAACCATAGGGGTTTGCACCTATGGGAAACAAGAACTCAGATCATAAAGTCCTCATGAAATGAGGGCGAAATCTTTGGACAATGTCTTATCTAAAATCCAATCTCCCTTTTGAAAATTTATCCTTGAACTTAAATCTGTTAAAACTCTCCCCGTCAATAAAACAAGCGCAGAGAGGTCAGGGCGTGAATTTTCGGAGCCCACAACTACCAATTCCGCTTGCAATTAATACAAATTCTTTAGGTAAAAAAAGGGTTTAACTCTATCTATAGAGTGTCACCGTGACTGAATTATAAAATCTTTCACGAAAGGATATTATATTTCAGTCATTCACACAAACTTCCCTTGCTGTCTTTTTGTAGAAAGTTCACATATGTTGCATGAAGTAAGTTTATGATGCTGCATCCTGCTATGTTTACTTGATTTATTTCAAGTCTATGTGATGGAGGCTGCACAGAACTCTTTATATTGTTAAGATATAAGATCCTGAATCTTTCAAAGCCTCCTACCCATCTTCTAGGAAGCTTTCTATTAACCTGAATTTCTGTATAAGTTTACTGGAGAAATTCTCAATCTTTCCTCGTCTCTCTTCTGTTTTCCTTTAGACACGTGTTATTTTAATACTGCATATACCTCCTTTTAACATCCGTTGTGATCAACATGATCATCCATTGTAATTATTGGGGTCACCTTTACAAAACCTTACTATTTCAATAAGGGGGCTACTGAATTTGACAGTGATTCCAGTTTATGAATCCTAGTGAATTTTGTTGATGAGTTAGTTTGGGCTTACTTTTCTCTTTACTCCCATTTCAGTTTCAGATTATCATTTATTGATGCTTATTCTTAGATAACTTTAGTAGATACTGTCCTGATATATTGATTGTGTTGATTGATTAGAAATGATGCAGGATTGGCAGCTGCCGAGTTAGCATTGGCTGTTGAGAAACATGTATTGGACTCTGGTTCCTTTGACACGGTCGGCACTGTAGGTATGATCATCAGATGATTTATAAATCACATTTTATGGTAATATAAAATATTCTACGCCTGCCAGCATTGAGGACCACAAAAGGCACATGCATTTTTTTTCATGACAAAAAAGTAATCAACAAATACTTGAATTTCTGAATTTTTATTTTCTCAAAAACAAGAGAAGTTTTAAACTATTTCATGCTTTGTTACTATAATTTCGACTAGTAATTCAATTTCTCTTTTCCTTGCCTTTACATGCGATGCATCTTATGATGCTAGTTTGTTCATAATTTTTTGCTTTTTCTTATATGGATTGCTTATGGACTATAAAAACTTTTTGTAGGTGTTATGGAACTACACCCTGGAGCAGTCAACAGCATACCCAGTAAAACACATGTAGAAATTGGTTTGCCCCTTGCTTAGCAAAGAAAATCTAGTATTTGCCATGTATTCAAGATTTTCCAATATTTGCTCTCTTTCTTAGAAGTAGCACTTTAGAGTCACCATAATTTGCATGCAGCATGTCTCAATTTATTTGCAAAAGTTCTATCCTAATGACGAGTGTAGGAATGAAAATTAAATCAAAATGGTCAAATCTATACGCTCCTAAGACTATAACTAACGAATAAGCCTTCATACCATGATGGGTTATTGGGTCAAATAATGTAAATAGAGTTTTTACAAGGACCTAAGGCTTGGGAATAACTAAACTCCATAAGTTTGCTATCCAAATTGCTGTTGTTGTCCCTTGCAAATGACATAAAGAGACATGTATTAGTCTTCAACATATTCAAGTGTAGAAACTATCATGCATATTAATATAATGATGATATATGGAATGATGATGCATATGAGCAATTGTTAGGATAGATCAATGCATGCTAAATATTATTTATGATATCATAAAAGGAAGATTTATTAATAAATAAATTATCAATAAAGAAGTTGTGTTTAAAGTGATTTGAGGATTGTTGAAAATCATATCATATATATACGTTCGAGTGTTCTAATGGTCGATGGGATGAATGATTAGATTGGCAATCTAACATATGACAAAAGAAAATTTATTAGACAATTCTATAAATATTGAGCCATTAAGAATATATATATATATATATATATATATATGAGGTTTTCATATTAAAAATTGATAAAATGAAATAATTTTAAGGGTTAATGTTATGATTGAATATAAATTTTTTTGTAATTTAAATTAGTAATGAACGTTTATCAAAATTTGATTTTAATATCAATATTACATGTCAAATGATTTCAATAACATCTCTTTTTACATTTATTTCATTAACGTGTTTTATTAAGATGCTCATATCAATGACGTTCCAACAAAATTTTCTAACTAAAAAAAAAAAGAATTATTACCAAGTGGAATTAAAGGAAATATACCTTGAAATCCACGAGCATTATCTTCTTATAATAGCCAATCCACTTTCCCGTCTTTCTCCAGAACACTTTCTGGCGATCTTTGGAATGTTTGCTGCATGCAAACTCAACTTTCATATTTGTGTAATAGAAAATAATCATATTAGAACAAAACTCTGTACTGTCTCTTCCATAGCATAAAACTTGTTATCAAATAACATATTACAATATATGTATATAGGCAGAATTATCGTTAAATATCAAAATCACATTACATCATTGATTATCTGAAAATTATATGCACAGTAAAAGAAAATATCAACATGGGGGGAAAATTAATTCCAATCTAGCTATTAATCTTTCAAATTTTAAGAAAGTGAAAAATAATAGATGGCATCTGGTTTTGTTAGTCTCCAAGAGAGAAGGATTCATTTCGTCAGCCATCATTTATTTCTTAGGAGAAGAAAACCAAGGAAATGAATCTTAATGTGCTATTCTTATTTTTCTAAAGAAGAATAAGTGAGGACCACTTGCTATTCTCAGCTGTAGGGGGAAGAAACTCCAAGAACAGCTGCCGTTTCTGGTTTTGATAGAGAAATCAAGTTGTAATAAGGTTTTAATCTTCAGGGAGAGGAACATATTTGTTTTCAATTTGTAGAGGGGGACTAGCTTGTGTTTGCTTTCGATTTTCAAAGAGGAACCGAGCTCCACTAGTTTCCTACGATTGCTGAGAGGAAGAACTCCACTCCTTTGGTCTCTCCTGATTATTGAGGGGAAGTGATTCTCTACAAACAACGATGGTCACAAACAACTTACAAAATATTTTACCGGGGATTATTTGTTTTCAAAGGAGTGATTAGGATTTTCTTAAGTACAATACATGTTGGGTTTTCTCTTTGAAGTTCGGTCTTAATTCATTGTTGAATTTTATAATTCATTGCTGTTTTATTGCTAATTCAGATTTTGGTCGATTATTTAATTCTTTTTTTGGAGTGAATAAATTATATTTTGTTTAATCTCTTTACATAAAAAAAAAAAAATAATGTTTTTTATGCATTACTAGTTGTGGATTTTTTTTTTTTTTTTTTATTTTTATACGGTATCTCTTCCCATGTTTTATTTGAAACCCTATGGTCGTATCCATCCTACACCCATGGATACTACACCGCATGGGATTCATCAGATATTGATATCATTGGTACGCTTTCCCTGTGTGAGGGTGTGAGGTAAGTTGATGTAGGGACTGGATTGGGGGTGCACAGCTTATGGGTTAAACTTGTCTTTGTCATCTTAGAATCAGTTTATGTTTTTTTCAGACAACTTCTGCTGCTAGATGCCATTCGAGCTAACTTTTCTAGGGAGCTTGATGTTGATTTCATCTTTTTCTTCCAAAAAAAAAAAAAAAAAAAAAAAAGGGGAACTCGATAGCATCTCTTGTTGAATCCAAGTATTCTGTTATGAAAGTTAACATGCATTACTTCTTACCAGATACACGTGATATTGATGAAGAAAGAAGGAATGTTGTGGTCAACAAGATTCATCAATCTGCTGTCAGGATAGCTGAGAATCGTGGTGTCAAACTGTCAAAATTTAAAATTGTAAACCAGGATCCTCCTGCTCTCTCATCTAATTCAATAATCTCCACAATGAGAGAAGCAACAAAGCAGCTGAATGTCAGTTTCAAATTAATGATTAGCAGAGCATACCATGACTCCCTATTCATGGCCAGGTATAAAGCTAAACTTCTCCATTGTTGATTTTTCATACTAGTACAAAAGCTTTCTATTTCATGCAATTTTTTGTTTCAAAATTTTTTTTTTTAAATTTTTCTGAAAAGAGTTCCTCGAAATAGTATTTCTCTCTATATTATTCTATCCTTATTCTCCTGTTTCATCTGTTCTTGTATAACGTAGGCTAGTTGAGTGTATAGATGTGTTGGATTGTCCTTCTACTGAAGTCTAGTGCAACATCATCATTGGGAGGATACCAGAATGCTACTTTATTGTATTTTTTATTAAGAGCTCATTGGTTGCGTGCAACTAGAAAATATGTTTAAGAAAAGAATGATTTCTTTTTCATTCATATTTGTGTTTGAGAACAAAATCAGCGCATTTGAAGGGATTTTAAGGTATTTTTTAAGGCAAACCAACTTCTATTAAGATTCAATGAAAATAGAACAATACCGAACAATTGCATAGCATTACTAAATTAAAAAAAAATACTGGCAAGGCCAACATGTGACCAATGAACCAACTTTTTGAAGCGAAGAACCACAAGGGTTATGAATAACATTCAACTATTATACTTTTGGAAGTAACGATATATTTTATGGATTTTTTTTTTCTCTTTTGATATATAGAATTTGGAACTTCCTTTCGATTTCTCTGCCTGGCGCTTGTACCTGCGGCTGGCTATTTCTATTCTCGCGTGGTCCCTTCGGGTGCTGCTCCTGGCGTTGCCTGTTGGTCTTTTGTCTCCCTTTTCCTGGTTGGTTCGGCAGGTGGCTTTTTGGGCTGTTTGACTTCCTATTTTCACCTATATATATGAGTTATTTTGTGACATTTTAGGGGATGGATTATGAGTGATTTTTGGAGCACAAAACCTAAGGGTTTCTTTTTTGATAGCTTGCGAGCTATGCCTCTTCGTCTTCTCCTTCTTCTATAACTTCGTCTCGGTTTTCTTATCTATTTCTTCTCGCCGCAAGTGACCAGCCCATCATTATCTTTCTTCTCAAACTTTTAAAAATATTTAGTCGTATTTGAAGGTTGTTGTTATTGTTGTTGTTCCTTTTAGGCGTTTTTATGTTCTAAATATATGAGTTGTAAGGTGTCGTTGGAATGTGTTGTCCTTGTTACTTAGTATTTTGTCTATTTAGCGTGTATTTTCTTATTTTGGAAAGGAATACTATTTTGTTTGCAATCTTAGATTTTTTCAAATTTTTTATTGCATCATTGTCCATCAGCTCTTCTTTGTTAGAAATGCTAACATTATAGCCAATAGAAACAGATTTTGGATCAGTTGTATTCCCAACAACGGGATGATCATTATGAGCTAAAACTCAAGGTGCACATAGATCATTAATCTTGTGAGCAGGTGTGGGGCCATTCTTAACCATTGGGCTAGCAGTATGGGAGGGCACTTATTTCAATGAAGGATCTAAAGTTGATAAAAAACATTTATAGATAAATCATAGTAGAAGGAAACAAACTATCGCCATTGCATTTCAAGAAAGATTTTTATCATGAATGTTCAACATTGCCACTATTATTGGGAGATTTTTGTAGCTATGTTTTTTCCCTTAAGCATTTTGAAATGTTGTGACCATAAAATTTATAAGAAGAAGAATAAGAGGAATGCTTTTAAACTCAATCTTCTATCACTAGCTACAAGTTCAAGAACTAATTCAAATTTCTTTCTCCAAAGGAGAAGTAGCATCCATTTCGATTTGTACCTTAACCATTGGTAGCTTGAAACACTTGAAGCAGTTTACCAAAAAATTGAGTCAAGAGAGAACAAAATGGATTGGTTAAAGTAGTGAATCCAAAGACATAGAAAAATGACCCACATTGTAGTTAGAGAAGATTCATTGGAATAGTCAAAATGAGATGACCACTTTGGCATACATGGTAGGAACCCATCCACATAATTTGACCTCCAAGAGAAGAGCCTCAAGTAATTTGATTTTTAGGACAACTTAATAAAAATATGACAAGAATCTATATGTCCAACAATATAACCTCCAACCAAATGCAAATCAGTTATGAATCTATGAATAATCTCCATATTAGGATGACCCCATGAAAATTTGCCAAATAGGGTGAAAGAGAAAGATGATGCCAATTTCGAGATCTCATTGTGAGACAAAATAAGAGTTGATTTATCTTGAAAGGAGGATGATAGCTTGTGATGAGATGTTATAGGCTCTTGCCTGAAAATGTGGGGAGATGAGAGGAGTTAGTTAGAGGACTAGAAACCTCATCCCCTCTAATAGCCTTGATAAATCAACAAGGAGCATAAGGAGATTTCATAGTGGGAGAAGCATTAGGAGCTAGAGCAGCCATAGGTGAAAAATCACATTGCAAGAGTGACTTAGGAGTAATCGATGGAAGAAATGGAAGCCGTCTTCTGTATCTACGAGCTTCTCAGACTCATAAATTTTTCTTGAAGTAAATTTTGTTTGTTTTAACTAAATTTTCTCTAAAGATTAGATTATGGCTTATTTATATTTGAGGTCAAAATTTTTTTATATTCGCAAGCTTCCATAGTTAGTTAATGCTCATGAGAGAATACTTTAGACAAAGGAGGTTCCTTAGCCTCATATTTTTAGTTAAATTTGACTATAATTGAATGGGGAATGGTTGGGGGGTGGATGTGTAGACCCTACAAGAGCTCAAAGGCATAACATATGCATTAATTATTCCTGAATTTTCAGTTTTACTTGAAGAAGCCTGTTTAAAAAACATATGATTTTGGGTTTGCATAGTTTTAATAGTGGGGTTGTAAGTATTAGAGTCTTGAGTTTAAATTGAGTTGGGCTCTATGAACCTAATATTTTATTTAACGGATGTGTTGGCTTAGTCCAGGCTTGAATTTACTTCGATGGGGTTTAAATTTATTGGAATACTTATAGTTTGATTTAATGAGTTTGTTGGCTTTGTGCTGACCTAAATTAATTGGGATAGGCTTACTTCTATTGGAAGGCTCAAGAAATTGGATAGCCCAATAGTGTCACTTACAACCCCGTCAGTGAGGAAAGCCTGGTGGTAGGTCATACATCTCAGATATTAGAATTGACCCTATTGGAAGGCTCAAGAAATTGGATAGCCCAAAAGTGTGACTTACAATCTCATGGGTGAGGAAAGCCTCGTGGTAGTTTATACATCTCAGATATTAAAATCGACCCTAGATTAGCTTTGTTGACCTCTGTTAATCAAAACAAAACAGAGGAAATATATATAAAAAAAAAAATCGTACCTATTCGCACGATCCTCCCACGTCGCTGGCACGCCGGGGTCGTATCTCCCACGATCTCCTTAATGCCAAAACGAGACAAGCCTTCGGCCTTATTCGACTCTTCCTTCCCTCTCCCGCTCTGGCTCTCTCATTCTCGCTCTCCATCTCTCGCTCTGCTCTCTCGTTACGGCCGAATTTTCGGAGCCCACAAGCTTGAACTTGGGTCCTTGACATATCTGTTTGATTAATCAAGTCAATATTTAATGTTTTGAGTTAAGATCCTAGAGGCTTTTTAATCATTTAGGCCTTGAAGTGTTATTTTGATAATTTTACCATCTTAGCGGTGCATTATGAACGTCTAGGTTAGTCAGGGGTCTATTGGAACTCCTTGCACAAATTTTAGACTATTTCAAAGTTCAAAGGTGCATTAGCGCATTCCTTTGTTTTTTTTTTGTTTGCATGCTCATCAGTGCATGTCAATCTAAGATGCGTGTCCTTTATATAATTTTTTTTAGCATTTCATAGGATCTCCTAATTATTCAAAACACATTGTGGGGAGGTTTGGTGCTTTACATAATGTATGTATTCGCTTTTTTTTTTTTTTTTTTTTTTATTTTTTTTTTTTTTTGTTATAAGTGTTGAGGCATTGCATGTATCCTTATCGCCTGCTAGGATTTACATTCATTGGCAGAAGGTTCTGTATCTATTAAATTCTAATTTGCCGCTTGTCTTAATTTGTCCTAAAAGCTCTAACAGCCTGGGAATATCTGCAGGATATCACCTATGGGCATGATATTCATTCCATGCTATAAAGGTTTGCTACACTTATACACCCAATTTTTTGTTTGCATATATCATTAGCAGATTATTACAAGGAAAATAAATTACTTTAGCACTTTGATAAAAGATGATTATATTTCTGTTTATTTTGAAGGAATTGAACGATAGGAAAAGGAAGCTTGATAATGATAAAAAAAAATGATTGAAATTATTTTTCATCAGTTTGTTTAGATGATGAGAAATTGAGTAGTTTTTGTCTTTTACTTCTTTTTTAGTTTATTAGATTGGCGAAAGGGCGAGTAGGGCATTGTCAACTGCCACAAAAATTTTTATTATTAGCTAAATGAAATTTTCCATATGTTCAGATTTACTAGCAAATTTAATTACCTTTTAAGTACATAGAAACAAAATACCTAATGCAAAACTTTGAAGTAAAATACATTTGCTTTCCTTTTTAATATTTTTAAACTTAATAGGCTCTTAGATTCCCATAGATCTTGACTATTTCTTTTAGAAAAGGGTTCAAAATAACCTTCCAATCATTCGTATATGATCAATTTTATTTCAGAGTATCACATATCTCCAATATAATCCTTCGACTAAGCAAAATTGATCCGAAATAATCTCTTGGAGATTAAATTTGGATTAAAGATTAATTGGGATTCAATTTGCATCCCATTTTCTGTTAATTTATATCCAATAGATTATTTGAGAGATCAATATTGTACAGGTAATGAATTAAATTTGAGAAATGCCATATATTAAAATGATTTGATTACCTGTTCTAAAATTTGCTCATATTTTTCTACAGACATAATGTTAAAGTTTTTCTGATCATCTTTGCTTGGCTGTGCAGGTTATAGCCATAAACCCGAAGAGTTTGCCTCTGCTCAGGACATTGCTAATGGCGTAAAAGTGTTAGCTCTCACCCTGGCAAAACTATCTGCTGAATGACTTGCACTGTGAACAATTTCTTAAGGCAAGTTTCACTTCAGAAAATAATATTTGCTCATACAAGTTAATTTATATTTTTCTGTTTTAATAATTCCAATAAAAAAAAACAAAAAATTGGTTGGAGGTAATCCCAAAGCTGTAAATAATGGAATAAACTATTAAAGAGCTGCAGGATAATTTCTTCTTCTTGTTCTTCTTGAACTGGGGTTCTAAGACTAAGAATACTGTACAATGTAATTTATTTGAGTTCTGGAACTACCTTATCCAGAATTAGAGTGCTACTTGAATCTGCTTAATAATATCCTCCATGATGTATTATAATAATAAAATAAGTAATCTTTATATGTAAGATAATTTGGCAACATCATAGATCCACTCTACCTCATGAGAAATTATTCTGTGCAGTCACCGGACGGCTCGGAGGTGAATTAGGATGCGCTACGTAATCCTGTATACAACAGTACACAACTAAAAAGTGATGGAGTGCGTCTTGATTTGCATCCGGACGGCGTCTGATGATCGCACATAATAATTTCACCAAAGAGGGAAGATTTCCCCTTTATCAAATCACTTATATTTTTCATTGTAACCTATTTTAATTTCAAATTGTCAACACTGTTAAGTGATATAATTTTCTTATGAAATTGAATTGTTGTTTGCAATTGTTTCTTTTGTAAAGGCATTTGAAGTTACTGTATTTCTCCATTATTAGTAAATAGGATTACCATATCTTAATATTGAAAGGCCGAGGTTTCATTTGGGATAATTTTTTTATTGCGTTTTAAAACATTTTTTTAGTATAAAAAATTTGATTTTTATATCAGAATATTGTTACATAATTTTATAGAACTCATACTCGAAAACAAAAGCTGTCACCATCTCTTCATGCTTGAATACAAACTGTTTACTTAGAATCATAGTTTATAATAATGATTATTAGTAACTGTACATAAAGTAATTAAATATTAAATTGAAGTTAAGATCAATAAGTATTTGTGTTATCTTAGTGTTAAACTTGAGTTAGTAAATCATTTGTTTGGTTGGCTCGAAGATTTAGGCTTTGTTTGGGACGGCTTTTTTACTGCTTTCTAAAATGGAGTTTTAATACAAAAATAAAAAACTTTGTACTAAAATTTCGTTTTTGAAAGCAGTAAAAAAGCCGTCCCAAACGAAGCCTTAGTTATAAACTGTTTCCTTACGATAATTGAGTACAAAATTAAAAAATTTAGTTGTTTATTATTAATATCAGTATTTGACATAATTATGCTTTAATTAAGATCAAATTTTGATATGAATATCCTTTTCCATTATTTTTCATTTTCTAAATTTCAATCATAATTTAAGCTAACATTTATCAAATTATTTTTAAAGTCAATTTTTATACTGTTGTTTAGGTCATTTTCAACTGAAAATCTCATTTTTCACTCAAAAATATAGTAACACTCTAAAATACTGTAACTCATTTTCAATTAAATTCTATTTCATAACACAAAAAATTAGTATTCTTAGTTTATTCTTTCATATATTTTTTATATTTATTTTTAATCATAACTTTGTATTTATTAATTTTTTGAATTAGACATATTTATAATTTGTTTAACAAAAATAAATCTAACTCTACAAATTAATTTGGAATGCGAGTTTGAAGCTGGATTTCGTCTAGAACTCATGATTGAAAACAAAAGCTGTCACTATTTCTTCATGCTTGAAAACAAACTGTTTATTTAGAATAATATTTAATAATTATTATTATTAGTAACTGTACATAAAGGTAATTAAATATTAAATTGAAGTTTAATTAAGATCATTAAGTATTTATGTTATCTTAGTATTAAACTTGAGATAGTAAATCAATTGTTTGGTTGGCTCGAAGATTTAGTTATAAACTGTTTCGTTATGATAATTGAGTACAAAATTAAAAAAATTTTGTTGTTTATTATTAAGATCAGTATTTGACATAATTATGCTTTAATTAAGATCAAAATTTGTTATTGTTGCGTCCTGGAGTCTTCGCGGCGGTAGAAAAATATAGAATTTAACGTCTTAACATTGTACGAAGATCTGTCACGCACACAAATAGGAGAGAGGGTGTAGCATTTATGAGACACCAAGATTTTTATGTGAAAAATCCCTGAAAAGGGGGAAAAACCATAGAGCCTAGATCAGTTTGAATGAATTCACTATTATTTGCAATCGATTACAAATGAGACCCTTCTTTAGGGGAAAGTCTTGGCTTGATGTACATCTTATAAAGTATATTATATGGTATGAATACAAAGAATCATTGTTGATGTGTTTGTTTGGTCGGAAGAACTGTAGTTGGTGGGCGATGTAAGTTAGAAGGACCGTAGTTAGCGGGCAACGTAGGTCAAAAGAATTATAATCGGTGGGTGATGCAAGTCGGAAGGATTGTAGTTGGTGGACGACATAAGTTAAAAGGACTGTAGTCGACGGACGACACAGGTTGAAAAGAACTGTAGTCGGCGGGAGACAAAGGTAGGAAGGACTGTTGTCTAACAACGGAGGTCAGAAGGACCGCGTCAGATAGAAATACAATTATGGATAGAAATCCAGCATCGGATAGATGTCCGGTGAAAGTCCGACAACGACCAGAATTCCTGCGTAGGGTAGAAATATGACGATTAGTAAAGGTCCGGTGTTGGATAGAAGTTCGAAGTCAGTTGGCGGGTGGGGAGAACTCTGGCGTTAGATGATATTCACGCAAAACTACAGAGTCACTTGGAGATCGGGCGGAGTTTCGGCGTCACTTGGAAGTCGGACAAAACTCCAGCATTACTCGAAAGTTGGGCGGAACTCTGACGTCTGTTAAAAGTATGGCGGAACTTCGACGGTGGTAGAGGAGGAGCTTATTTCCTCCTCTTCTTCCCTTCTCCTCTCTTCTTGCTTGTGTTTTTTCTTAAGAGAAATGAGGGGCTACTTATAGTTTTCTGAGCGTGGCATGACTCATAAATAGGGGGAGGATCAAGGGCAATTGTGGAGTGGTTTGGATGGACGGTTGATATTGAATCCCTTGATCGTGGATCGTTCATCAGACATTTGAAGGTCTTAATGATATCAGAATTCAGCGATCTTGGGCTCGTTGGATTTGTTTCGTCGAGCCACTCGATTCGACTATAAGCATGTTATGTTTTGAAACCATTTGGTAATCCAAGTTGTGGTTTGAACCTCTCGAATGTGATTCGGGCATTTGATTTGAATCATTTTGCGCTTGGATTGAGTTTACTTTGGTGTCGTTGGGTTCGTATTTCGAAGACAATCAGTTCGACTATAAGTTTGCTGAAATCGGAGTTCAAATGATCCCATATTTAATTTTTGAAGTTTCCTACTTGATTTTTGCCTCGAATTTCGTGTCAGATCAAGATATTTTTTTTTATGATATATCAGATATGAATATCCTTATCCAGTATTTTTCATCTTCTAAATTTCAATCATAATTTAAGCTAACATTTATCAAATTATTTTTAAAGTCAATAACTTTTATATCTTGTTTAGGGCATTTTCAACTGAAAAACTCATTTTTCATCAAAAATATTGTAACACTCTAAAATACTGTAACTCATTTCTAATCAAACTCTATTTCATTACACGAAAAATAGTATTATGAGTATATTCTTTCATATGTTTTTTTTTTATATTTATTTATAATCATAACTTTGTATTTATTAATTTTTTTGAATTAGACATATTTATAATTTGTTTAACAAAAATAAATCTAACTCTACAAATTAATTTGGAATGCGAGTTTGAAGCTGGATTTCGTCTTAACAATGAAGAACCTATATTTTGAAATAAATATATTAATCTATTTTTCCGATTTAACAAAAAAGGCTGTTGTTCACCTCGCAAAAATGACGCTGACTCTTGTATTAGGTTGGAGCTTATGGTGGACGACAAATGGTTGTTTCACGTTTGGTTGGAGATGGCCTTAATCTCATGTTCCTCAACTTGTGCCATTTTATAATCATTTTATTTTTAGTCAAATTTTTAATTAAGGGAACTTTTTTAAATGTAATTATGCGAAAATATACAACAGTAGCAACAACCTCATGCCATTGTCCCACTATGTGGGGTCGGCTACAAGAATATTTTTTCTCCATTGTGTTTTATTAAAAGTCAAATTCCAGTCTAAATTTAATAAAGAAAGATCTTTTCTAATATTTTCTAACAAAATCTTTTTAGGCCCACCTCTATCTTTCTTAACATAAGTCAAACTAATACCTCTACTTTCCTAATCAGGTCATCATAAGACTGTTGTTTTATGTGACCAAACTATTTAAGGCGACTATCTCTAATCTTATCTTTCATTGGAGCTACTCCAATCTTTCATGTATATGCTAATTTCATATATTGTCTCTAAAGATAAAGCCACTCATCCACTCGAGCATACTTATCTCTGTAACACTTTAAAATTAATGAAAGAAAAAAGAAAACATGTAACAACAACAACAACATCATCATCAAGCCTTTATCCCACTACGTGGGGTCGGCTACAAAAATCCTTTTTCTCCATTGTGTTCTATTAAAAGTCAAATTATCGTTTAAGCCTAATAAAGAAAGGTCATTCCTAATATTTTCTAACCAAGTCTTTTTAGGTCTACCCCTGCCTTTGTTAACATAAGTCAAATCTAATACCTCTACTCTCCTAACCGGGTCATCGAAAGGCCGCCATTTTATATGACCAAACCATCAAAGGCGACTCTCTCTAATCTTGTCTTCTACTGGAACTCTACAAATTAATTTGGAATGCGAGTTTGAAGCTGGATTTCGTCTTAACAATGAAGAACCTATATTTTGAAATAAATATATTAATCTAATTTTCTTATTAAAAAAAAAGGGCTGTTGTTCACCTCACAAAAATGACGCTGACTCTTGTATTAGGTTGGAGCTTGTGGCGAATGACAAATGCTTGTTTCACGTTTGGTTGGAGATGGCCTTAATCTCATGTTCCTCATCTTGTGCCATTTTATAATCATTTTATTTTTAGTCAAAAATTTAATTAAAGGAACTTTTTTAAATGTAATTATGCGAAAATATACAATAGCAGCAACAACCTCATGCCATTGTCCCACTACGTGGGGTCGGCTACAGGAATATTTTTTCTCCATTGTGTTTTGTTAAAAGTCAAATTCCCGTCTAAATTTAATAAAAAATATCTTTTATAATATTTTATAACCAAATCTTTTTAGGCCCACCTCTACCTTTCTTAACATAAGTCAAACTAATACCTCTACTTTCCTAATTAGGTCATCATAAGGCTGCTGTTTTATATGACCAAACTATTTAAGTTGACTATCTCTAATCTTATCTTCCACTGGAGCTACTTCAACCTTCTCATGTATATGCTAATTTCATATCCTATCTCTAAGGGTAAAGCCACTAATCCACTTGAGCATACTCATTTATGTAACACTTTAAAATTAATAAAAGAAAAAAGAAAACATGTAAAAATGATTTTTTTTTTCATAAAGTCTACTGTACGTTTTTTTTTATAAATTTATAATTAGTTAAAGTCTAAATTCTAAAATGAACAACTAAATAATTTATTATAATTTAATCAGCTTTAAAATTATTATGCCAAGTAAAATATGATTTAGCCCTTTTAAAATTTAAATTTACAAAATATATAGGGTACTGCTTGTAACGAAGCAGCCCCTTAACTCCGGTTCTACTTTCTGGGAGACTGGGACTCCGATTCTCTCTCTACCTCGTCCCGACGATGTTCTCGCCGGCGGCTCGCCTCGTGACCAAACGCTTTCATGGCATTCGTCAAATCCTCCGTCAATCTCCTGCAGTGCGGTTATCTCTACTCTACCCGTTGAAAGTTTTCCTTATCATTACTTAGTACCATATTTTCTCTCTTTTTCAGGTCTCAGCCGGAGGCGCTGGAACCTCCAGATCCTACTCTACTGCTTTAAATTATGTAAGTTAAACCAATATTTTGAAAATCCCAATCTATTCCTTTTTTTGTTGTTGGATTTCCTAAAATTTTCCCTTTGGACTTCTCCAATAGCACATTGATTCCCCCGACAACAACCCTAACGCTCTATGGGAGTTCAGCGCATCCAATATGGAGAGGGTATAATTTGCATATGAATTCACATTTTGTTTTTTCACTTCTATATTTTGGATTGATTTCTGAATCAGGAACTTTTTTCTTTTCTTTTCCTTTTTGCACGTTCATGTTCTGCGGTGAATTTTTCTGTTGGGGAAATATATGGAGCTATACAAACCTTATCTTTCTTGATGAAATGGAGTTGTATAATCGTTGGTTTGGGCTTTTCTTTAAATCATCAGAATAGCCTTAGTGTTCTTGTCTGAAATGGAATTTTTAGCATCCTGTGATGAATTCCATCATCCTGTGATGGAATCTTGTTGGTAAAACGAAGCTATTTGTTGTTAGTGGCAGTTTTTTTTTTTTAATTTATAATATTGTTAGTGGAAGTTGTGTGCAAATAAGCTTATAGTTGGCTACATTTTTATTCACCATGTCAAATATATAATAATTCAGTTGATGTTATCTTTTATTGATGTTAGATTCATTTTGTGAATGTATAATTCAGATCATCTTATGTGTTGCCTATAACTTAATTTTTTTTGTCATCCTTCACGAAAATTTTTTGTGAAATCCCAGCCGATGATTTCCACGGGTATCCATGGGAGGCATGCATAAATCAAGCCAATCATGAGACACGTTAATTTCTTTCTATAGTTAGATGGTTGATTTAGGAGGATTGTATTAGGGTAATAATGACTTTATTTGTTTCTTTATTTAATATCATGTATAGATCTGTAAGTAGTGATAGATTTGTGCAATAACGAACAAGTTTCCCCTTTTGAATCTATGAATTCGACATTCTATCAGAGCAAGGTTTGGACTTCATTGCCGTTGCTAGATAATCGTGAGGGGATACTCGGAAGAAGCAGAAAGAAGAAAGCGGCCTTCATTGCCGTATCACCTATTTAGTGTGAGCGCCCTCGGTGCCCGAGCAAAAAATGAAGCTTTTGCAGACGGATGAGATCAAAATCATGAGAAAACTCACACGCAGGGCTCGGACAGAGGAGGAGATCAAATCGTGCGTCTGGATGTAATCCGACATCCGAAACTTTAGCGACATCCAAATCAAAGCGCACAAGAGGTCTTTTGGAGGGTTCTTGTATGAGAGCATAAAAGAAATCGAGCAAACATCCACATACGTATGCTCAACCAGAAGGATCAATTGAGGAAGAAGAGGCCTTTTGTAGGGCGCTCATATGAGAGAATAAAAGAAATAGAGCGGACATCCACCTATGTACGCTCGAATGGAAGTACCAATCGAGGAAGAAGAGGTCTTTCGCGTGTCATATGGAGGAATCAAGCGTTATCTAGTGCGTATCAGCTGGAAGACTCGAGTCAACAATTTATATAAAGGAATCATCCAAACACGATATCTAAAAGACTCGACCCGAGGTGTAAACTTGCTCGTGCGTCTTGATTGAACCGGAGCTATTTTAACAAGCATCGACCTTCATCTTGCAGATAGTTTTCATTGCTATCATTCGAAACCACAATGTCTGAAATTAATCTTCTCAGAGTATGGACCAAATTGAGGATTCTATGATGCATTAAGGACGAGGTGATCTCCATGGTATGCAACCGTCCTATCGCTTAAATGAGAAGAACTGTCAAAAGTGTTGTCAATTTGTGAAGATCTGCTTGAAAGGAAGAGGAAAAATACATTTCCTCCTTGGAGGGGAGTCAAAAGAAAGAGATCCTAATTTTTGGGCATGGGATGAAGCAAACTCCATGATTATGTCATGGTTGTGGAATTCCATGACTCCATAAATTAGTGATACGTTAATGTTCCTATCCACTACAAAAGGAATATGGGATGCCGTTAGACTAACCTTGTCAAAAGTTCGGGATGTTGCCCAAATCTTTGAAATTAAGGTGAAGATGGGAAGCACAAAACAAGGAAACAAGATTGTGACATAATATGTCACTCTCCTTCAAAACTTATGGCAAGAACTTGATCACTACAGATGCATAGAGACTAAGTATTCAGAGGATGCTGCTATCCTGAAAAACTTTATTGAAAAAGATAGATTATATGATTTTCTTGCAGGACTAAATACATAATTTGATCATGTGAGAGTCCAAACTTTGGCAAAGAGGAGACAACTTCATTAAATGAGACCATTTCTCTTATTTCGTGCTGAAGAAAGTCGATGAGGTGTCATGCTAGAGCCAAAGGTTGTTGAATGTTCAATAATTGTGACAACCAGAGAAGCACCATAGAAGGAAAAAGGTAAGGAATCCTAAAAAATTGAAGGCTCCTTTTGATGCAAGACAAAGAAAGAAAAATGCTGGAAGATACACAGAAAGCCTCCCAGTAAAGAATGGAACCAAATAAGTGGACCGAAGACTACATCATAAGCTAACACTACAACAAGTCAGCACATCCCAAAAGTGCAGTCCAGCTTTGGAGAGCTCAATAAAGAAGATATTGATAGGCTAAAGCACTGATATAGCTTAAAAAACTACCTGCATCCTCTTCTTTTGCACTTTCAGTTAAGTTTCCTATATCCATTGGATTAAGTGCCTCTAGAAATCATTTGAAAGTTTATGGATTATTGACTCAGGAGCCATCGATCATATGACACACTCCACTACCCACTTTCTCAATTATACTCCTTGCCCAAGTGATACAAAAATCATCTTTGCTAATGGTTCTCTTACTACAATAGCAGGCCAAAGAGACATAACCTTATTTCCCTCCCTTTCTCTAAAAATATGATCAATGTACCTCAATTTTTCACGAACCTAATCTCCATACAAAAACTTACCAGCGACCATAGTTGTCAAGTATTATTTAACCCTACCTGTTGTTTATTTTCAAGATTAGATATCAAGGAAAAAGATTAGAGTTTCTAAGGAGAAAGGACTGTACTGCCTGAAAGAGCTGAACAAATCTAAAAGCATCAATAATTGCTAATCTATGTTATCCCTAGTTGATAAAAAATCCATTACTTAGCTTCATCATTTTAGATATCCATCTTTTGATGTCTTAAAATATATTTATCCAAAATTTTTTTATAAATTGAGAAATGAATATTTTTATTGTGAAACCTGGGAGTTAGTCAAACACAAAAGAGTTTCTTTTTCAAACAAAAATGAGAGATGTAATATACCCTTCTATCTTATTCATAGTAATATATGGGGACCCAAAAAAATCCGTGATACCTTTGGGGCTCGATGGTTTTTATCCTTTTTGATGACTCCACTCGAGTCTCTTGGATTTTTCTCCAAAAAAATAAATTTGATGTTACCACTATTCTTTCCAATTTTCACACCATGATTTAGAACCGATTCGGGGTAAATATAAGAAAATTTAATTACGACAACGCCAAAGATTACTTTAACTAAACCATATCCTCATACTTTCAAAAAGAATGTATCATTCATGAATCTTCATGTGTTCACACTCCACAACAAAATGGGGCTGCAGAAAGGAACAATGGTCACCATCTAGTCTCCACCCATGCATTTCTATTCAAATACAATGTATCCAAATTCTATTGGGGGAAAGCCCTCCTAAATGCCACATATCTCATAATCCGATCACCTTCAAAAACCTTGGGATTAATAATATCAATGGATATTCTATCATCCTTTTACCCTGGGTTTCCAACCCATAATAACCTTACACCCAGAATCTTTGGGTGCACTGCCTATGTCACTTACCCAACCAAAATAGAGGAAAATTAGATCCAAGAGAACTTAAATGCATCTTTGTTGGATATTCATTCACCCAAAAAGTTTACAAATGCACCCCCCACAAAAAAACCCTTGGATCTGTTGATGTTACTTTTGATGAACAAAATTCCTATTTTATTAATTCTCATCTTCGTAGGGAGATTGAAATTTAGGGGTGTCAATATTTGAGCGCTCGAAAACTCGATTCAAACCTGACCCAAAAATTTCGGGTTAGGGTCAACTCGAACTCAAAACGGGTCAGGTTTGGGTTCAACATTTCGACCCGTTTCAAAAATTGGGTCGGGTTCAGGTTAACCATTTGACCCAAAATTGATCCATTTTGACTCGACAACCCGAGATTGACCCGATTTTGACCTGTTTTAAACACAAAAGCGGAGATTGACCCGTTTTGACCAAAAAACTAGCAATTTTTTTGTTGAAAACGGGTCATTTGGGTGGTGTCGGGCTGACCCGAAGCGGGTCGGGTTCGGGTCCGGAAAATCGACCCGTTTTTAAAAACGGGTCGGGTTCGGGTTGACCCGAATAGTGCTGGGTCAGTTTCGAGTTCGACCCGAACTCAACCCGTGCCCCGAAATTGACACCCCTACTGAAATTGACGAAAATGAGGAGAGTGAGCTTGCCCCTCTTAGCCTTCAACCTCTACCTCCACCTCCATCTCAAACCAATCCACTTAAAATTGAAATCAAAGCCTGAGAAACTGAGGAAAAAGTTGTTATTAGATTTGGGAATGTGTATTCCAGGCGTACAATGCCAAACTATATTCCAGAGTAGATCCAAGAATCTGAATCATCTCTTGAAATCGAGGTAATCTCAAGTTCTCTAAAGAAACCTCCCTTATACCCCATAACCAACTCTATATCCTTCGATAACTTCTCATCTTCACACAAAACTTCCTGGTTACACTAAATGATATTCATATTCTTAATGATATTTCTGAGGTCCTATTTGATGAAAATTGGAAAAGTGTCTTGAAAAATGAAATGCAGACCTTGTAAAAGAAGAATAATTGGGAGATCACCAACCTATCAGTATGAAAAAAATTAATCGGTTGCAAATGGGCATTCTCTAAAAAATACAAAGCTGATGGTACACTGAAAAGGTATAAAGCAAGACAAATGGTGAAATGATACACTCAAACATATGACATCGGCTATCAGGAAACCTTTGCACCTGTGGCCAAGATGAACATTGTCAGGATCATACTCTCACTAGCAGCTAATTATAATTAACATATGGAATAGTTGGCTGTGAAAAATGCATTCCTATACGGGGACTTGGAGGAAGAGATATTTATGGAGATTCTACCAGGATCTGAGGAAAAATCTGGGGGTAACAATGTTTGTAGGTTAAAAAAGGCTCTATATGGGCTAAAACAGTCACCTAGAGTCATGGGGACTATAGTCACCATATACTATTCTTTAAACACTCAGACTCAGAGGAAGTGACAATATTATTAGTTTATGTAGATGATATTATCTTAACTCGGAATGATGAAAAGGATAAAGCTATTCTAAGAAAATGTCTTAACAAGGAATTTGATATCAAAGAACTTGGTAGACTAAAATAATTTTTTGGAATTGAAGTAGCCCACTCCAGCAAAGGAATTTTTATTTCACAATAAAAATATATCAAATATCTTCTTAAAGAAAACAAGGAAAGTAGCTTGTAAACCAGCACCAATACAGTAGAACCAAATCTCAAATTGGGGTAAGTTGAAGACGATATAGATGTAAATAAGGGAGCTTACCAAAGACTTGGGAAATTAAACTACCTTTTCCACACCATACTAGATATTACATTTGCTGTAAGTATGGTTAACCAGTTCATGCATAAATCCAAAAAAAACTCACATGCAAGCTGTAAATAGAATGCTGCACTACCTTAAGGCAAATCCATGGAAAGATTTTTCTTTAGAAGAGACCACAGAATAACCCTAGAAGCTTATATTGATGCAGATTATGCAGGTTCATCAGTAGATAGACGATCTACCTCTGGATGCTGAACATTCCTTGGAGGAAACCTAGTTACGTCGAGCAGCAAGAAACAGAACGTGGTGGCAAGATCTAGTGCAGAAGCAGAATATGGAGTTATGGCCTTGGGAATATGTGAGCTACTATGGATCAGGTTGATTCTAGAAGACCTAAGGATCAAGTAGGAGATCTCATGAAGCTACATTGTGACAACAAATCAACAATCAACATAACTCACAATCCTGTTTAATATGACAGGATCAAGCACATAGAAGTGCATAAACATTTTATAAAAGAAAAAATTAGATAGTGGTCTTATATGTCTCTACCACGTCTCATCAAATGACCAGTCTGCAGACATCCTTACCAAGGGATTGGATAACTCTGCCTTTCTCGGGCTGATTATCAAGTTGGGAATAACATAATTATCTTTCCCAACTTGAGGGGGAGTGTTAAATCTTAGCTGTTGTTTAGTGTTAAATCCCATCCGACAATTTCCAGAGAGATCCTTGGGAGGCACGCATAAATTACGCCAATCATGAGACACCACGCTAATTCCTTTTCATGGTTAGGTGGCTGATATAGGAAGGATTGTATTAGGGTAATAATACTTGATTCTATAATTTATTTGTTTCTTTATTTAATATCGGATCTATAAATAGTGATAGATTTGTGCAATAAAGAACAAATTTTTCCCTCTCGAATCTCCGAATTCGACATTTTTTTATTTTGTCATTGTACTGATTTAGAGGAGTGGAGTAATTTCAACCGTTGAAGTAATTTAATTGAGTATATATAAATTAGATACCGGAATTTATTCTTAAGTGACATTAGTAGAGATCATCTACCATTTTTTGCGCCATCATTGCATCATCATCATCGTGCACTCACAAGCGAAATATTTAGCCATATGGTGCCTTTTTTCAAATTTTAGTTTGGTCATACTGATCAGTTTTTTTATTTAATGTGATTTTGTTAATTAGCAGGGTTTATTTCGTGCGTGAGTCTTTTCAGTGCTACCATCTGTTCTTTTTCTAAGTGCATTTTTCATATTAATGCACTCTTTAAATGTTATACCTATATGATTGTGAATTTTTAAGCTTCTAACTATGTAGATTGATTAATTGCTTTATTAGCTGCTAATTGTGCACTGGTACTTTATGGCAGGATGTGTTGATCACAGTCAACCTCTTGATGTTTAGTTTTATTAATTGCAGATGTAGAACTGTTGCACTATATTTTTATTTTAGAGGCTATTGAAGTATCTACTACATCTTAAATACTTCAGGTCAAAGAGATACTTTCACACTATCCTTCAAACTACAAGCAATCTGCTGTTATTCCTTTATTGGATCTTGCGCAGCAACAGCATGGTGGATGGATTCCTGTTTCTGCAATGAATGAGGTATATCAAGGTGTAACTGATAGAGTTCACCCGAGTTGGTATACCTTGCATTATCATCATCATAAGTTATTACCCCACTCCACTAAATCATCATATTAGGAAGCATTTGATACTATTCAGTTTTTTTTTCACATTATTCTGAGTAACTTTAGACCATGCTAGCTGTGAACTATTTTTCTTTTCTAATATATTCATATAATTCTTTCTATGCATGTAACTTTACCTTTCATTATGGTCCATACATCCCTAAATCAGCTCAATCTACCCCCTTATACTAAATAGGATATTACTATCGCTCTGTCTATAAGATTCTGAAGCCATCTCACTTTTTTTTTTTGTCTGTCTTTACCATAAATTCATTGTTTTACTCTTAACATTCTTCTGCAGATTACTTGGTTAGTAATTCGTTAAATATAGTAAATTCAGTTATTATGTTTTCATAATAATTTATTGCGAGTGAAAGTTTATGTTCCCAACTCTGCTTATTAGTTTTGGACTTTAAGATGAAGAGGCAGAGTATGAAAAATATAACATATCATTGTTTTAGGATTAGATGGTGGTATTTAAAGTACTCTAACAAAAATATCTTTGAGAGTAAGATTCATGATCTTAAGATTTCCTCGGTACATGAGGAAGTTAATATTATGTGATAAATAGTAACTTGCAATATTAAAAATGTTGTAAAAGATGTGTTTGGAGTATCAAAAGAAAAAAACTTCTAATAGTATAGATAGTTGGTGTCGGAATCAAAATGTGTAAGAAAAGATAAAAAATAAGTTATATTATAAAATTTAGTTTAGATGTAAAAATTTTTAAAATTGAGAAAGATATAAAGTTGCCCATAAGGAGTCTAAGAAAGTATCTTGCGATGCAAAGATTTTAGCTTTTAATGATTTATATAATATATTAGGTACTAAAGAGGGAAAAAGATATATGTATAAGCTAGCCAAACAAAGAGATAGTAGTAAGGATTTAGTTCATGTGATGTGCATTAAGTATGAAGATCAAAAGGTACTTTTTTTAGAAGAGGATATTCAACAAAGATGGATGAGATATTTTGCTAAGCTTTTTAATGAATATTGTGAAAATACGATTGACTTTAGTGACCTTAACACTCTAAATGAAAATGGATATTTTTGTTTTTATCAGCGTATTATTAAAACTGAAATTAGAGGGACTTTAAAGAAAATGAAGTGTGGGAAAACTGTTGGCCCTAATGATATTTCAATAAAGGCGTGGAAATGCTTAGGAGATGAAGAAATTTCTTGGATTACTAAACTTTTTAATATTATTTTAAAGACTAGAAGGATGCCAGATGTGTGGAGAATGAGTGTGTTGATTTTTATCTTGAGGAGTAAAGGTGATGCACAAGATTGTACAAATTATAGAAGAATTAAGTTGATGTGTTGTACTTTAAAATTATGGGAGAGAGTTATGGAGCATATGTTATGATGTAATACTAATGTTTTTCAAAATCAATTTGGATTCATGTCGGGTATGTCTACTATCGAAGCCATACATTTATTGAGAGGTTTGATGGAGAATTATAGAGAGAAAAAGAAAGCTGTTCATATGATATTTATTGATTTAGAGAAAGCATATAATAAAGTTATAAGAGAAGTGCTATAGAGAGTTCTAAAAAGAAATGGATTAATAGTGCTTATATTCAAGTCATTAGGGATATGTATGCTGGAGTTGTTACTTGTGTTCAAACACCAGGTGGTTTGACCAAGTATTTTCCAATTTCAGTTGGATTACATCAAGGATCAGCCTTAAGCTCGTATCTTTTTGCTTTAGTCATGGATATTTTTATTAGAGATTTGCAAGAGGATGTTCTCTGGTGTATGCTTTTTTGCTGACGATATTCTTCTTGTTGGTAAGACTGAAGAAGGAGTTGAAGGTACACATGACTTATGGAGGTCATCCTTAGAGTTTAAAGGTTTTCGTTTGAATAGATCTAAAATCGAGTACATGTAGTGTAATTTTAATAGTAATAGATCTAGTGGAGGTTTTGTGACTTTGAGCGATCAAGTCATTAATAAGAGTACATGTTTTAGATATCTTGGGTCTATTGATCAGAATGATGGTGAAATAGATGGGGATATTATTAGTATAATTCAAGTTGGATGAATGAAGTGGAGGAATGCATCGGGCATGTTGTGTGATAGAAAAGTACCACCCAAACTTAAGGGAAAATTCTATAAGATGGTGGTTAGACCTGCAATGCTTTATGACGTAGATTGTTGCCATTAAAAGAGAAGCATAATATTAAGTTAAGTGTTGCAGAGATGAGGATGCTCAGGTGGATGAGTGGCTTTACACTTAGAGACAAGAGACGAAATGAGCATACACGTGAAAAGGTTGGAGTAGCTTCAGTGGCAGATAAGATTAGAGAGAGTCTCCTTAGATGGTTTGGTCACATAAAACGGCGGCCGTTCGATGACCTGGTTAGGAGAGTAGATGCATTAGATTTAACCTATGTTAAGAAAGGTAGAGGTAGACCTAAAAAGACTTGGTTAGAAAATATTATAAATGACATTTTTTTATTAGATCTAAATGAGAATTTGACTCTTAATCGGACACAATGGAGAAAAAAGATTAATGTAGTCAACCCCACGTAGTGGGATGCAGGCTTGATGTTGTTGTAGTGTGGGTCTACCTTTTTCCAAAGTCATAATTTTTTATTTTTTTCAATATTATACTCAGCACGTCATTGTCCTGATTTGCAATAATGTTAATTGTTTGTGTTTAGATGTCAGTTGCCATTTAGGACTTGCTTGACATTTTTTTAGTAGTTCAAGGGTACTTTTGGCATTTTGAATATAACTTATTATTATAAATAACTTATAGGGCCATTAATTCATATGGTTGATGATGGCTAAATAAAGTTTTATTGTGCATCACTTATAGGGACATCTAGGGAACAATTCCTGTCCCTTGTTTTTATCAAGGAGGCATTTACTCTTTCTCGCTACTTCTTGTTTATCCTTTAAGGCTTTTATTTATTGTAGTACAATTTCTACTTTTACCTCATCATCATGAATAGCTTGAGCTAAACTTATCTGCTAAATTTTGCAACATTAACCTGTATCCATGAGAACTCAGTGTGATAACAAAACCCCATTAGCTGTAACAGAGGTTACGTGCTTGTTGACCTCACTTTCATTGTGCTCGAGCTCGACCATTGCATACACACATTGATTGTCTTTGAGTTTTTTCGTTTTGATCATCTTGGTACTCACATACCTGATGATTTCAAGTTGAGCTTCCTAATTAGGAGGACTTCCTAGTCATGTACACTAGATATCGCAATGTTCGCTCGATGATGCACGTCTCTCTGTGATCGTGATTTTTGCTCGATTTTGTGCACCTTATCTTAATTGTGATCTTCGCTCGATCACGTGTCTAGTTTTAATCCCGATCTTCGGTCGATTGTGTGTCTCACCACGATCACGTGGCATGTCGCAATCATCATCTCTATTCAATCAATTTGTATGGTTTTGACCAGCTCGATTAACTTACATTCGATTCAATTTATAAAAAAAGTTTGAAAATTTTGATAAAATTAATATTAATTGAATTCATATAATGTGTAAAATTTGATTAAATCTTGCTTTTAAATTATTCATTCCTCACAAAAATATAAATCGTCCAAAGAAGTTTTTACAACTTCTCCCTACTTTAATCTGCTAATAATAATAAATTAAAAAAATAAAAACCCAAAAGCTAAAGAGGGAGGCTTTGAATTTCTCTCCCATTTTCCGCAAAAACTGTCCCATGACCTTCATGATTAAGACCTCTCACGCGACTTCCCCTCTCTGGTTGATCACCATCTTCCTCAGCTGTGCACGCCATCGCTTCTAGGCTCTATGCCACTGCAAGCCACAATCTAGTCGCCATCCATGCAACCCCCAACCTCCCTTTCCGTTGGTCCCCGTGGACCTATAGAGTGCATTGATCGACTACAATCACTTCTCTATTGTAGTGCTGCAGGTGTCTTTTGAAGCTAGCAGTACTTTTCTTGCTCAGTACTTTTCTTTTTTCATCTGTTCAATAGCCTTTTATTCAGATCTTCAGTGTAAAGCATTGATGCTGTTGTTCTTGTTGGCCGTCAAGAACTTAATATTTAGCTCTCTTTATAGTTTTCTTTTTATGCTCAGATTGCAAGGGTAGTTGAAGTTGCTCCAATTCGTGTATATGAAGTTGCTACATTTTACTCAATGTTCAACCGGACAAAGGTATAATATTTCTATTTTTGAATTGATCTTTTCTTTTGGTCAGATTTATTTTAATATGATAAAAATGACATCTAGTTAGAAATGTGAATAAATTTGCTATTCCTCATGTAATTAGACTGCTATTGACTTTTAATGCATTACAGGTTGGTAAATATCACCTGTTGGTTTGTGGCACAACACCATGCATGATACGTGGGTCACGTGATATAGAAGAGGCTTTGCTAAAACACCTTGGAGTGAAGCGTAATGGTGAGTACATAAGTTGAGAATATGTAACATCACTCTTCTACTAGCACATTTGTTTGTGGTGACATAAGGAGTTTCTTACTTGCATTTTTACAGAGGTCACTAAGGATGGTTTGTTTTCTGTTGGAGAAATGGAATGCATGGTGAGCGCCTTTGGTATTTCTAATTACTCTAGTTTCCTTCATATTACTTGAGCTGTCATATTTGCCTATTTTTCAATTTTTGTACCTATTTATTACAAATTTTGTGCAACAACACAACGAGATTTAATGTGATTGAAGGAATAATGTTCATTGTGTTTTTTATATATCATTGTTTTGTAAGAAATTTTGTCCAATCATGAATTATGCAAACCAAACTTCAAATTTTTGGCATAAACTTTTACATCGAAGATCTTGAACAAGATGTTTTTCACAAAACCTTTGGTCCAACAATAATATCTTCATTAGAGACAAATACTAGCATCATGATCTAATGATAATCATAATGGTCCAATGATAATAGCTTTTTAGAGACAAATATTGTTATTACGTACATAGTTATTTCATGTATATACATACTAGCATAAGAAAACATGATTCCTTAATGTATCAAAATTAGTATTAAAATTAGCTCAGAGAGTCTAGTACAAAAAAGTATGAACTTAAATATAATGTTAATAATAATTTTCATTAATGCCCATCGGCCCCATCCTTTTAACATGTTCATTAAATATCTTTGATTGCAACCCTTTGGTTAATGGATACCTAACCATAACATTAGTGCCAATATGTTTAAATGTTGTTGAATTTCTTCTTTTGCGGCAAAATATTTCAATTACATACGTTTAGCACCCTTTAAATTTTTTTTCGTAGAAAGATGATTGTTGTAGTATCATCACAATAAATTTTTAGCAGCTTGACAATACTGCCGACTACTCCAAATTTAGAAATAAAATTCCTTGGCCATATTTCATGAATGGTGGCCTCAAAGCATGTCACCAACTCAATTTCCACAGTTGATGCATCAATGATGGAATGCTTTGCACTCTTCTAAGAGATATCTTCTCTAGCTAAAATGAATAAATAGTCGAATGTGAATTTTGTGATATCCATGCATCCATCAAAATCTGAATTTGAATATCCTATCAAGCTTATGGTGATCATATCTTCTATAAATGAGCATGTGTTTTTTTGTTCTTTGAAAATATGATAAAATTTTCTTTGCAGCCTTCCAATAATCCTGGATTATTTTGATGTTTGCCGCAGTCTTGAAAACAAAATTAATGTTTGGTCTAGCACAAGTTTGAGCATACACTAAGCTCCCAACCATAGATGTATAACGAATTTGTTTTATTTGTTTGCATTCTAATTCATTGTTTGGGCATTATATAATGATTATTTTATCTCAACTTTGAATGGGAATAACACTTACAAAGCACTTTTCCATCTTAGATCACTTAATTTTTTTTATTAATATATGCTTTTTGAGATAACCTTAAAACTCTTTGTGATCTATCATCGAATATTTCAATTGCTATCACATAAGATGCCTCACTTAATATTTTATTTCAAAGTTCATTGACAGAAATTTATTTTTCTTTTGTGGTTAACCAAGATTATTAGTAGCAAGCAAGATATTATTAATTTACAAAATCATAAATATAAATTTTCTCCCCCTTACTTTCAAATATAATCACCGATCATCAGTACTTTTTTTAAATATAAAGGAAATGTAGTATCATTGAAAGTAATATGCCATTGTTAGGAAGTTTATTTAAGTTTGTATATTGACTTATTAAGTTTACACACCATGTGACCTTTTCGTTCAACTGAAAAGTCCAGGCTAATATATATAAACTTCTTCCTCTAAATCTCCATTTGGAAAGCAGTTTTCACGTTTATTTGATGGAATTTCAAATCATAATGATCCACCATTACTATAATAATTTTAAATGAGTCATTTTTCGAGATAGGAGAAAATATTTGTCTGTAGTTAACACCATCATTCTGAGTGAAACCTTTGACAACAAGTTTAGCCCTATATCATTTGATATTGTCATTGTGTTGCATTTGGTCTTAAAGATCAACTTATATCCAACTCTTTTTGAATCTTTAGACAATTCAACAAGATCCCTTACTTCATTGTGATGCATTAATTTCATTTCCTTTCATGGTATCTATCCACTTATTAAAACTAGCACTATTCTTGATTTATGAAAATGAAACTGGATCTTTATTAATTGCTAAGTCAATATCCGACAAATACCAAAATATGAATATCAAAAGGTCCATATATGTTAGTGTGCATAAATTTCAAAAGTTGTGTGCTGCTTATGACTACTTTCTTAATTTTATGTCTTCTATTTTTTTTCTTAATACAATCCATATAAATACCAAAATCATTTAATCCAAATAAGAAAGGTTTTTATTCGTTGTTAATCTTTATTTTCTTTCGTTGATTATATAATCTAAACATTTATGTCACAAGTAAGTTGAACTTTTTTAATTAAATTATTTTTAATTTCAACATAATGATGCAAGGTATGATGCACCGACACTTCTCCTCAAAGAGGTTTGCAGTGTCCGACACGACTCTGACATGTGTCAGGCACGCCGAAAACGTGCCCGAAAAAAAAATTAAATACAAATTGGATGCGCGTGTCCGACACTCGTGTATTAAGTATTTTATGAAAGTTTTTTAAATATAATTTCTTGTATTTAAAAATTTCATTTGTTTAAAATATAAAAATTAAAATTTTTTATTTTCTATCGACAACACTAAATGAATCGCCCTCACTCAATACCCCATTCATCGAATATTCTAATTTTTATTTCTTTTTGGCGAGTCGCAACTTTATTTTCACAATAATGTCCGATGTCATCTCAACATCGACATCCGACGTCGTTACACATCAACATGTCTAAACCATTTCAATATCAAAGTCTGACATTGTCTTGACATTGATGCTATATGCTAGCAATTTCTACACTCACAACTTAGCAACTCATCTTTGTTTTGCGTTTTCTTAACATGGACGACCAACGCCTTCTCAACATTGACGACAAATGCCTTTTTTACATCGACGCCCGATACTTACTGCATAACATCGATCCCTGACTCTCAATAACATTATCGTCTCCTCTCTCGATGTTTGATACACGGCATCAATGCCCAACTCTAGACATCTTAATATTAGTCATTTTCAGCACAAGTTCTAGTTAAATGACTTATTATTTTTAAATTATTTTTAATTTTATACTTATTCAATTTTTATATACTATTTTTAAATCATAAAAATTATAATATCATGTCCAACTTGTGCCGACCCCACGTAGAGGGACAAATGCTTGATGTTATTGTTGTTGTCCAACTTGTATCCGTGTCCTATATTTTTAATAATTGACATGTCACGTGTTCGTGTCGTATCGTATCCGTGTCGTCGTGTCCATATCTGTGCATTATAGGATGCAAGGTTCACAGACTCTTAAGAAATAATTTTCAAGTTTTAATTTGTATAAACCATCACCAAGAACACTAGAACCAATAAAATGATTATGTTTAAACAAAACTGAAACATCAATTACCAAATGTAATATAATATCTAATTGTATAAAATTGTATCCATTTCCAAACCATCACAAAGGAACCAAATTTTAAGAAACAGAAGGAGCATAAAAAAGTTTGAAAAAGATTTAAATGATGTCTAGTGTCTAAAACAAATGATATATTCTGATTGCTTCAACTAGAGTTTGACTTGGTTTCCCATGAAAGTAAATTTTTTATTTGGCTTTATGATTTGAGCCGTTAAGGAATCCTCACATTGCATTTGAAATATGCGTGGTACATTTAGAATCAAACCGTTATGTATTTGATAGACCAGTCCTTAGACTGATCCAGCTGGTCCATCATGGACTGCCCTTGGTTTACCAACCCGCCCCAATCATTGTCGCCCCCTTTGAGGCTGGTTCCAACAGCCATATTAAGGAAGAAATTAGGAGGAAAATTTCAAATTGAGGGGCTGTTTTGATATTAACTATATTTTGTATGCTTTAAATGTATTGTTTACACTAGGGTTAGGTTGGGATCTTGTGTTTTTTGAAATTTGGAGGGTGATTTGGATTTGTTTGGGCTCTAGCAGTGTCTAGAGATTTGGGAGAGCCAAATCCTCCTTTCTAATTGAGGATCTATTGTATCTTACAGTTTTCTTTCATCTATTATCAATAAAATACTTTCTCGCTAGTTTTTTCCACCAAAATTCCTCTTAATTTCTTGTTTGGAACTTGTTGAAATTCAAATTTTAGCCAAGAGAATTCATTTTCTCTTGGAGTGTTTACTATCAAATTGGTATCAGAGCATCGTTTCGTGCTACCTATGACTGGGAGAAAAGTGAAAGTATTGGTAGGAGAAATGGAATAATTTAAATCAGATTTTGTGGAGAAAATGTCTGAATTTGAAGACCAATTTTCAGCCGTCCATGAAAAGATGAATGAGAAGTTTGTTGTCGTGGAAGAAATGTTAAGGAAGCTGCATGAGGCCCAACCCAAAATGACGACATTGGAGGCAAAGGGAGCCATCAAAGTGCCAAGGAAGTGGTATAAATCCTTATTTAATAAGGAGAGGGGAAAACCAAGAGGTGGAGATTTTGGAGTGGGGGGGGGAGATGGGATGCATCTCCTAGAACCTATTTCTAGGGCGAAGATGGGTAGTAGGCATAAAAGGATGGGTGCTAATTTTGCAAAACGAGGGTTTGATTTTTAGCATAGGGGTGAGTGGAACAAAAGGAGAGGTGATTTTCAAGAAGGGTTTGGGTACAAGCACAAAAGGGAGGATTTGGACACGAGGGGAGCACCACCCCTTCGTGGAATGTGAGTTTTTGGAGGATTCAAGGGAAACAGAGGCGATTCGAGAGTGAGGAAGCTAAAGATGCCCCTTTTTGAGGGAGATGATGCACGTGGGTGGATCTACATGGTGGAGAGATGTTTCACTATCAATAGCTTGATGGATGAGGAGAGGCCGACAACAATTGGCCTATGTTTGGAAGGGAATGCCTTGACTTGGTACCAATGGAGGGACATAAGATGACCCATACAGAGTTGGAGGGAGTTCAATGATTACTTGCTGCAACGCTTTCGAACTAACAGAGGAGGGGACTTCTATGAGCAATTTTTCATCCTGACACATGATTGATCGGTGATAGAGTACTGGAAGAGGTTTGAGTACCTTGCTAGTCGATTGGACCGGCTTTCTGAGACATTGTTAGAGAGGAACTTCATGACGGGTCTCAAACCAGAGATCCGGGCAGCAATTAGAGTGATGAAGCCTCATAACTTGGGAGAGGCTATGGAGCTAGCGCAGTTAGTGGAGGACTAGAAGCATCTGGAAAGGAGGGCCAGAGGCAACTATTCAAGAGGATCGTACAGGATAACCACTACTTTCTTAACTCCTAAGTAGCCAACACCATGAATCTTTCATGAGGCCCCAAAGAAGAAGCCTATAGGAGGGCGAATTTGAGGAAATTTCAAGAAGCTCATTGAGAAGGAGCTACAGGAGAAGAGGTTGAAGGGATTATGTTTTAGTTGTGATGAGAGGTACACCATCGTGAATGAGGCAGTGGTAGATGACGAAGAAGAGATGCATCTTGACATGGCATAGGTCTCCTTAAATTCAATGGTGGTATTCACTCTGAATCACACCATGAAAGTGAATAGAGAAATAGTAATAAGGAGGTAGTGGTGCTACCCACAATTTAATCTCCAACCAGGTCGTTGACTAATTAGGGGTGAAGTTGGTAGACAGGGAGTTATGGGGTGATGATGGGCACTAGGAATGTGGAGACAGGTAGAAGAGTATGCAGAGGAGTGGTTTTGACTATACAGGGGGTCCAAGTGAGAGAGGTCTTCCTTCCCTTAAAGTTAGAAAGCACTGATGTTATCTAGGGATGAAGTGGCTACAAATCTTGGGGGATACCCAGGTGAATTGGGGAGCATTGACAATGTAGTTTGTAGTGGGGGGAGGGGGTGGGAGGCGAATGATGATTAGGGGTGATGCAAGGTTATCCAAAGCCATTGTGTCACTCAAAATCATGGTGGGGACCTTACAGGAAGTGGAAGGTGGATTTCTGGTGGAGTTGTAGAGCTTAGAGGGGGTAGATTGGAGGAAGAGGGAGACATTCCTCTTTCAATACAACTGCTTATACAATAATTTAGTGAGGTTTTTCATCCACCTCAAGGTTTGCCCCCACTGAGACAGCATAAGCATGCCATTACCTTGAGAGAGGGAGTGTCACCAATCAGTGTCAGGCCATACTGCTAACCTCAAATTAAGAATGATGAGATTGAAAAGCTGATCTGAGAGATATTAGAAGCAGAGATCGTTTAACTGAGTGTGAGTCCTTTCTCTAGTCTAGTCTTATTGGTCATGAAGAAGTACCTGAGCTGGAGATTTTGCGTAAACTATCAGGCCCTGAATAAGGAAACTGTGCCTGACAAGTTTTCCATTCTGGTGATGGATGAGCTGCTGGATGAGCTATGTGGAGTAGTAGTGATCTCAAAGATGGATTTGAAGTCGAGGTACCATTAGATCCGAATGAGAGAAGAGGATGCCCGGAAGACTGCATTTAGGACACGTGAGTGGCGCTACGAGTTCTTATATTTGCTGCAATAATTTGCATAAACACTAAACTAAGTATGTTTTATCTTTCCCAAGCATTATGTATAGATTTTTATTTGGTGCTACTAATCTATTAGGAAAATGAGTAGTGGGCTTATCACTTAGAAATGCCAAATCACGATTCAGAAAACTTACTTGGAACTAAGTTTGATCACTTTATTCAGTAAAATTAAGCCCATTGAACTTCTTAGTAGACAAAATTTGTGAATAAAGAAAGTAGATTCTACAAAATAAATGTGGAACGCTCATGTAAAAGCAAACACATAACACTAACTCAAATTAGTATTCATACAACCACTTAAATATATATTGAAGTTCTCTTTTGATTAATAGTACAATGCACAACTGTAAAGCATGATTGATACTCAATTTAAATTTCTCATAAGTAGCAATCATATATAATCCAGTTAAATATATTTGTTATCTTTAGATATACTAAACAAATTATGCTTAATATGAATATGAAATTATATAGTGGCAATGATATATATTTCAATTAGGTGAAATGCATATAAGAAAATTATTATTATTTGTTTAAAACTTTGTACAATTATAGCTCAAATTTAATTATCTTTCTCTTAATATGAATATGCACATAAATTCTCTTAAATAAATAATAAATCTTCAGTATTTAATTGTTGGCATTTCAAATATGAAGTACATCCAATCAATGTGTTTTGGATTCAAAATATTTTTCCTTAAGTAAGAATAGTAAGTTTCAAGTTCATAGCAACAATAGTTGCATGTGGCGGAAATTTCTAAAAATAAAATCCAGAGCATCTCATTTAATGAGATACTCAAATGCCATGGGACTAAATTTATTTGCAACCAAGCAGTCGCTAGAATGCTATCATTTCTTACCGAAAGAACAAACTATAATGGTTTTATACAAATATTTCAAATTTGTCGCAGTAAGAATGGTGTGAAATTAACGTAAATTAATGAATAAATTGTAAATACATTAAGAACAATAACTTATAGAGGAAGAAAAGATATCGAGCAAAATTGATAACAAAACTATAATTTTCTATTACATACTAAATTTCGAAACATAAAATAATCTTTAATAGAAGATCACAAGTTCTTAACCTGACCTTGATACCATATGTAAAATTATTTTTCCATTCGTAAATTAAAGTTATGAGCAAACTTTATTTTTCTGCATAAATTTGTTATACTGAAGGTCTTTTACTAGATTATTTTCACAAAACATTAATTGGAAGAAAACATACCTTGATTTATGGGGATATTCTTTGAAAATTTGATCAAGAATTTGAGAAACTATGTTTTCTTCCTTTCACCTGCAATTTTTCTTCTTGCTTCAGTTAGTTTCTTATGAAGAAAGCTAACACTTAATTGGTAAAAAAGAAGATCATTATTTCATAATTTAGTTGTTTCATCGAGCAGTCCATGATGAACATATTGATGAATTATCTCTCTTTTGACTAATAGGATTGTGACACTTCATTACTTATTAAATTATAATTAAATAATTAAAGTAACGTGGGCCATTTCATAAGAATTTCTTACATGTTTTCCCATGGATTTTTTACTCA
The DNA here is from genome assembly GCF_001605985.2 of Dendrobium catenatum. Classification (NCBI taxonomy): domain Eukaryota; kingdom Viridiplantae; phylum Streptophyta; class Magnoliopsida; order Asparagales; family Orchidaceae; genus Dendrobium; species Dendrobium catenatum. Next base: position 728,289 of record NW_021319982.1, on the reverse strand, counting down.
ATAGATTCTTTTCATATCCCCCTAGCTATGTATGGTTTGATATAATTCATTTGTAACTATATTATATATTTTGTCTCGTTGATATGACTGTTTTCAGTTCTGTGTGTAATTCTATTTGAAACAGGGTTGCTGTGTAAATGCTCCGATGATTGCTGTGGCTGATTACTCAAACGGATCTGAAGGATTCACATATAATTATTACGTTAGTTCACTCTCATCCATCTAGACTAATTGAATCATCTGTCTTTTGCTATTTTTCTATCCTAGATTTAGAAGGTATGCTCTTGTATTCAATTATTCATACAGCCATTACCATGTGTTATGTGGTATATCCACCCATGCAATAAGCTCAGAATTAAGTTTCGTGTCTCCTTATCATGATTCTCATTGGCGAGGCGGATGCATTTGGCGTTAGTAAGTTAGATTGTGAACAAAAGAGTGGAGGGACTGGCAGTTCTCATTCAGTCTGTGAAATGCATATTTGTCCTTAGCAGGTTAGGGAATGGGTTGGGCTCGTTACTGTACCTTTTAACCGGTCATTACAGGCTTTGGCTGTTGGACAAATTATTTTAAGGTGGGCAATGGCTGTTCTTTGGGCTGGAAAGACTATGGTTTGGGTTGGAAGATGGGGTTTTAGTGATTATTTCAAGAACTGTAAACTGAAATCCGAATCATGCTCATTTGAGGATGTTGCTGGTGGCAAGAGGGTTAGACAAGAATAGAGCTCTTTGCATCACTGTAACAAGCTTTTCTGAATGGCCCATTGTTATATGGAGGCAAGCTGTAGGATGTTGATGAAAGAGGGGTCTGCAATTCCTTTTTAGGTAACCTCAAATATTTTAAAATTTGATTTTCTTTCTGAAAGACTTCGTAGATTTAAAGAAGATGAATGTTATAGCTTTTGTGTAAAATTGTTACTGGCTAATGTGACGCGACCATGACCACTAATTATTTGCTAATAATCTCAAGTGAAAGCTTTGCTGTTGTTTGATGTGTCCAAGTTGTGCATATAGAGTATAGGAAACTTGCAATTGAAAACTATTAAATACTTAACACGCGGAATGTGTGATGGTAATTCGTGAGATCATTGAGACATTTGCTTCAAGTTTACGTACAACATTTTTTGTTAAATGAACATTCTTTATAGTTTAATATGAACCTAATTCATGTTCATTAAGTTTTATAAGTGGAAACATATACTGGTTAATGAGTTTTCAGTCATATTAAATGTTGTATTATTGTGTGGAAGGTTATCCTCATGGGTTCCTATTTGTACATGAGATCCACTCTTTTTACCGAGCAACTTGGCCGTTCAAACCCATTAGCTGATGAAAGACATTGCTACTTTACTCTAATTTTAGGTGATCATAATTGTTTTCTCTTTAGACAAGAAAAGCTGTGGTTGAATTTCCCGTTTTTTGGTACTAGTTTTATTGCACGTGCACAAAGTACGCGTTGCTAGTAATAAAAAAATATAATATGAGAAGATTAAATTGTTGTACAATACAAATTTAGTAAAATTTGTGCTTGTTTAATTGTTAGTGAAAACTATATAAAAGTTTTAATGTTAAATTTATCAATACAACTAATGAGATAGATTTCCCAACAAAGAATTAGAGGCTTATTAAAATTGCATTTCATGATTTTAGGATAAGGATTAATATTAATTAAAAATAAAATAAGTCAAATTTTTATAACATAAAAATTAAAAAAGTTGATTAAGTACAATTTATCAGACTTACAATTTGATCAATACTTAAGTACGAAACAACAAGTTAAATTTCTTCATTGTATGTGAAATATATATCCATCATTTCCTTTTTAAGCTAAAGAAGCATTCTTATGTCAAAATTTTGGATTGTTTAATCGCAATTCTCATATTAATTATGTGATTAAGAAAGAGATGTTGAGAGAATTAATGATTTATATTATGATTCAAGAACATTATTTTTCTCCATAAGCCCAGCCTATTTTTATGGAGTCATATCAATAATGCCTATATAAAATATGATTACAACATTTAAATTATTATATATATATAATAGTTTAATTGCGCATGCACAAAGTACACGTTAATAAAATTTTGAATATCAATAATGAAATATATGATATATAAATTTTTAACTCCATAAATATATTTGTAATGCTATGATTTTTGTATTATAATTTTGATTGTTAGGAACTTGTAATGCTATGATTTTTGTATTATAAGTTTGATTGTTAGGAACTTGTTGAACTAATTTCATTATATATCATTATTATTGCAATTCTTCTTGTTATTTTTTTTTTCTTGCTTTTATGGTTTGTCGTGTTTAAGATCCATGTTGGTGCATCACATTGAATAATTATTCTCGCATTTGTATGGTGTAATAGTTACTATGCTTAGAGTTATATCCTAATTCTTCTCCCAGCCTAAAATATATCACCACTTCAGAGAGTCTGTATGAAGTTTTTTAATTATCTATTTGTAAATATAAACAGGAAATTCATTACAAGACCCTCAAATCTTTTAATACTTGTTTAGCTACTATAAATCTTAAAATTGGAACTAAGAATGTTAGTTGTAATGATAATGTTAATACCATATAAATTATATTTCTTACTAAATTAGTTATTTGAAGATTGAGCGTTATGGTTGCAAGTCTGATAATTGACAATCTATCTATGCAAATTATATTATATACAATGAGAAGTAGAATTTTCATAGCTTTCTTTTTCTTTTTTCTCAAAAACTTATATAATATATCAAAGAAAAATATGAATAAATTTCTTTTTTGGAAACAATTATATTTAATTTAATATAATTGTAAATTGATAGCTAAAATGAAGAAGTTGAATTTTATAATTTATAACCAAACAATTAGTAGAGATATTAAAGTTCAAAACAATTATTATTAATAGATACTCATTAAATTTATAATGAAGGTATTCAGCTATACAATTAATAAATTAATTATTGCATTATAAGAATTATATATATATATATACTACTATTATAAAAGGGGCTTGAGTTTCCACCCAAATAAAATCTTAGCCTTTCATTTTAATTACTCAAATAAAATCCTAGCCTTCCATTTCAATTATTATTATTTATTAATAATTATAATTATATTAATTATTTTATTAATATCAAATACTCCATATTTATTATCATAAAGCTGTATTAATTAATTGTAACCATTGTGATCTTTTATACTGCATACGTTGGTATCAAATTCAAATTATTTTGATTCAGCTTCTACCTATCAAATAAAATTTCATTTCTCTTAATTACAACAAATGAATGCAGAGAAATTCCTCTTCATTTCTTTTCATAATTATAAAATTAGTTTAATTACAACCAATGGATGTAGCGTCTTTTCGTTTCTCTTAATAATTATAAATTGTTTTATTACAACTAATGAATGCAGAGAAACGCCTCTTCATTTCTCTTAATATTTATAACGTCTCTTCGTTTCTCTTAATATATATATATCTATACTACATAATATCTAACCAATGAATGCAGAGAAACTATATATATATATATATATCTTATACTTCTGCTCACGCCTCTTCATCAATTTGAGAATCCTCAATCGGATCCAAGATATGCATTCACACTGTGTCAGTTTACGCGTCTGGTATCTACTGCTCATTGGAATCGCAATCGAGATACATTCTTCTGCTCATTACAATCACAGTCAATAAGCATTCCGAATATGGAGAAACATATGGGGAGATCATTTGTGATGACAGAGAAGCATGTGCAGATAATTCGTCTAACTGTATTTCATAAAATTAATACAATATAAGAGAATGAAAGATTTGAAGTATTTTATTCCAGATATCTCAAGAAATTACTTCAAAGGTCATATTGACGAGCTTTTTATGTTGGCATATCACTATAAGGTGGATTTCTATAATAAATCTTTTTGAGTTCACGAACTTAATAATATCATGGTTGCAGATTTTATTCTTTTAATTGAATATTTGATTATGTTGTATCATAGTTCGTTTTAAAATTTTTGAATTATATTTTTCATCTTAAATCTATTGTAAAAATTTTTAAATTCTTAAAACCATACAAAGTCGACAATGATAATTTTTTTATAATATTATTGTGCTTGACAAATTTGCTCTTATAATATTCAATATCTTTTCTTGTGTTCATATGAAATATTTTCTTTTATGATATTTGTAGATTAATTGACTATATTACCCTTTTCATTATTATTATTATTATTACACGTAAATTTTTTGCCTTGTAAATTTGAACATGTTGCTCTTTAAGTTTTCTTTTTGTTTGTTTGTCTTTTTTAAATTTAGTTAGTTAGACTTATATTAATAAAAGTAGATTATGTTATCCAGGTTGGTGATAATTATTGTGTTTAATTTAGGTGGGTTTGGATAAGCTTTTGTATAGTTGTTAATCTAGCATTGGTGGTGGTTTGTTATTGATCTTTAAAGATTAATTTATTAGTTATTTAATTATATATCCTCGATGGAGGATTCATTAATTTTACATTGGAGGCTCAACAAGAAAGATGCTATATGTATTTTATTATTATTTTAATTCTTTTGGCCTTAGTGGCAGTTTGTTAAAATTTATTTATTTTTTTTTAATTTTTTTTAGTGGCACTTTCTTAAAATTGATAACATCTCTCAATAATTTTAGGTAAGTTCATTCATTTCTACTTAATATTGCTTGAGGCGTTAGAATTGGCAATTAGTTGCTCTATGTATTTTAATTTAATTGACAATTAGTTGCATTTAGAAGGATCAAAAGATAAAAATAATTATCATACAAGTAATTGAATATCTCATTAGGATATGAAATTATGATGATGAAGGCTTATGGAACTAATAAGAAAGAATGAATTAATATTGCTATGGAATAATTTGAATGACATACATTTTTTCATACCAATTTGACTTAAAACATTGAATGAACTTATTTTTTTGGATTTACAAGAAGAATACATCAGTTGGAAACAACAATCTAATAATTGGATAGGAATGTTAGTGGTTTGAAAAAATTATTGAATGACATGTGATTGTAAGGAAAAAAATTTTGCTAATGAAAGAGAAATTTGGTGGCGTAGAAGGGAGAACTAACTATTGAAAATGTTAGATTTGTTGAAAGAAGGATGTGAGAGAGAGAGAGAGAGAGAGAGAGAGAGAGAGAGAGAGAGAGAGAATCTCGAAATTAGTTAGGTCTCTCAATAATAGTTTTAGTTTTTAGTTTCTTTGAATTTGAATGGAATTCTATATGTTTTTGGAAATTATAAACAAGATTGAGTTTGTAACCTAAAATCAAGTTTTGATTAAATGTAATTTGATTTCTATTGTTCTCTCTCTCTCTCACATCCTTCTTTCAACAAATCCAACATTTTCAATAGTTGGTTCTCCCTTCTACGCCACCAAATTCCCTCTTTCAACAACCAAATTTTTTCCTTACAATCACATGTCATTCAATAATTTTTTTAAACCACCAACCTTCCTATTCAATTATTAGATTGTTGTTCCCAACTGATGTATTCTTCTTGTAAATCCAAAAAAGTAAGTTCATTCAATGTTTTAAGGCAAATTGGTATGAAAAAGTTTGTCCTTCAAATTATTCCATAGTAATATTAATCCCTTCTTTCTTATTAGTTCCATAAGCCTTCATCATCATAATTTCATATCCTAATGAGATATTCAATTACTTGTGTGATAACTATTTTCATCTTTTGGCCATTCTAAGTGCAACTAATTGCCAATTAAATTAAAATACATAGAGCAACTAATTGCCAATTCTAACGCCTCAAGCAATATTAAGTAGAAATGAATGAACTTACTTTAAATTGTTGGGAGATGTTATCAATTTTAAGAAACTGCCACAAAAAAAAATTTAACAAACTACCACTAAGGCCAAAAGAATTAAAATAATAATAAAATATATATAGCATCTTTCTTGTTGAGCCTCCAATGTAAAATTAATGAATCATCCATAGAAGATATATAATTAAATAACTAATGAATTAATCTTTAAAGATCAATAACAAACCACCACCAAGGCTAGATTAACAAATATACAAAAGCTTATCCAAACCCACCTAAATTAAACACAATTATTATCTCCAACCTGGATAAAATAATAATAATAATAATAATGAAAAGGATAATATTGTCAATTAATCTACAAATATCATAAAAGAAAATGTTTCATATGAACACAAGAAAAAATATTGAATATTATAAGAGCAAATTTGTCAAGCGTAATAATATTATAACAAAATTATCATTGTCGGCTTTGTATGATTTTAAGAATTTAAAAGTTTTCACAATAAATTTAAGATGAAAAATATAATTCAAAAATTTTAAAACGAACTGTGATACAACATAATCAAATATTCAATTAAAAGAATAAAATCTGCAGCTATGATATCATTAAGTTCGTGAACTCAAAAAGATTTATTATAGAAATTCACCTTATAGTGATATGCCAGCATAAAAAGCTCGTCAATATGGCCTTTGAAGTAATTTCTTCAGATATCTAAGATAAAATACTTCAAACCTTTCATTCTCTTATATTGTATTAATTTTATGAAACACAGTTAGACGAATTATCTGCACATGCTTCTCTGTCATCACTAATGATATTCCCATATGTTTCTCCATATTTGGAATGCTTATTGACTGCGATTATAGTGAGCAGAAGAATGCATCTCGATTGCGATTCCAACAGTAGATACCAGATGCATAAACTGACACAGTGTGAATGCATATCTTGGGACCGATTGAGGATTCTCAAATTGATGAAGAGGCGTGAGCAGAAGTAGAAGAGATTGATATATATATATATATAGTATTTGATATTAATAAAATAATTAATATAATTATAATTATTAATAAATAATAATAATTGAAATGAAATGTTAGGATTTTATTTGAGTAATTAAAATGAAAGGCTGAGATTTTATTTGGGTGGAAACTCAAGTCCCTTTTATAATAGTAGTATAGATTTACTAACCATCCTCTCACTTTATAGATCAAGGGTTCAAGTCTTCAAGATGCACACTATAAATCATTAACATAAAAGACTTAGGCTTCATTTGGGATGATTTTTTTATTGCTTCTTAAAGGAGCTTTTGAGTACAAAAATTTTAACTTTTGTACTAGAATAAGAAAGCGGTTCCAAGTGAAGCCTTAGGCTTCGTTCAGACGGCTTTCTTCCTACTTCTTAAAACAGTTTTTTAGTACAAAAATTGAAATTTTAGTGTTAGAAAGCTGCTTTAAGAAGCAATAAAAAAGCTGTCCCAAATGAAGCTTTAGTCTGGCAGAAAAGTGACATATGTGCTTGTTTCTGTATTGATTGATGGCTATTTCCTTTCTATATTCACTGGCAACGTTTATTGTTGTTTTAATTATCTGTATGATTTGTTTCCTCAGGAAGACCTTACTCCCAAACGAGTTGTTGAGATTGTTGAGATGCTAAGGAGAGGAGAAGCTCCTCCAGTAAGTCGTCCAATTTTCTTTTTTTAGTCTTTTTAATTCTGATTTATGGTTCTTCGGAGGGAAGGCCTAAAACAATGATTAAGGCTTAGTTTGGGACGGCTTTTTTTTTTTTGCTTCTTCAAACAGCTTTTTAGTATTAAAATTTTTTTACTAGAAAGGTACTTTATGAAGCAGTAAAAAATCGGTCCCAAACGAAGTCTATGTTGGCTCGAGATCATAATTTGAATCACAATGATAGATTGAAAGCCTCATACCCCTTCACTCTTATCATGGTCCTACTGTCTTCTATTCTCTGGCAGGTTGGGACACAAAACCCAAATCGAATTAGAGGTGGACCTGAAGGTGGCAATACCACATTGCTTGGTGAGCCAAAACCTCCACCATGTAGAGACCTGGATGCCTGCTGAATGCTCTTCCCATTTATTAAGTTAACAAATTATAAGAGAGGGATAGAGAAAGAGAGAGCTTCCTGTTTAACCACTTTCTATTGGTTTACAAGGTACTTGACAATTAACCTGCTCTCTTTTCTGTACCCTGTTGAATTTGATAGTCGCATGCAGTATTGCATTTGCTATTCAAATCTACTGTGCTTCTTGATGCATGTGTATGTAATAAAAGAAAACAAATTGGATAAGACTGCCCTGATACATACAAGGCATTTGTTCAACATAAGAAACATTTAGCACATAAAATTCGCATTCGAAGCACAAGTCAGGTCTCTTGTCGTGATAAAGCATTGTAGTAATGATCATGTAATGATTAAATGCATGTGGACAGAGATTTGTCTTACACTTCAAATACATTTGTGTGTAGCAGATATGGAAATCTCTATCACCGGAAAAATTGTTCTGTGGGGACACCGGGTGCCGTTTGGAGACGAATCAGGATGTGTTACATATCTTTTTTTGTTGTGTTCCGTTGTATACCGGATGATGTGATATATTTTGATTTGTCTCCGAAGATATGAAAATCTCTATCACTGGAAAAATTGTTGTGGTGACACCGGGTGCCGTTTGGAGACGAATCAGGATGTGTTATGTATCTTTTTTGTTGTGTACCGTTGTATACCGGATGATGTGACACATTCTGATTTGTCTGCAAACGGTCATGTACCCGCACAAAATAATTTCTCCTATCACTGGCGTGGTGTCTTATAGTCCGAGATAACGAGTTTTATCCCTTGTTGATTTAGCTATTTAAGCTCTTTAAAGAACTATTGTGATTAAATTATGCTATTTTTTTTATAAGAACATAGTCACATAAAAAAGAGAGAAAAACATAATAATTTTTATGTAAAAATTTGGCTATGGTGTACACAAGGTTGCATTGTTTAGGGTTTAGATTTCTCCTATTGCATTTAAAGAATTGAATATGGGGTTCTTTATTGACTTAAAGAAGATTATTCAATTCATTAACATTGAAATAATCTTCATAGTTATTAACAAAGAATAGTGCAAATTATATCCTCTAATAATCAAAATGTAGTAGGAGGAAATTATCCCAAGTTTTATCCATTTGATCCCGTGAGAATGGGACTGGAGAGATTATTAGGTGCGGAGTGTGGATGGGGAGAATCGTCCGCACAAGCACTATACCCAACTAGGTACCGACATTCGGTACCGTTGTGTACCGCTAGGTTTTCAGTACTTGTGCGGACGGTACACACTCCGCACCTAATAATTTTTCATTGGGGATTGACCCAAATGGCCACTAGTAATCCATTACTTGTTGCTCCATTATTAACCCCATTGGAGCAAATAAATCAATTAATAAGAGTCTAACACCATGAGTCTATCAAAGAAGTACTATAAGTGTTAATTAGTTGCATTAATTTTTTGAAATATATAATAATTATTGATGCCTTTAATTTATTGTATTATCGAATTCAAATAACATAATGTTTTAGCTTTTTTTTTTAATTTATATATATATCATAAAATTCTTATGTGATTATATATCTAATATATAAATTTTTATGTTTATTTATATATTATTTTAATATATAAATAACATTTTGCATGCAAATATGTGTTTTACATTAAACAAGTTAATATAAAAAATAATAATAATATAGCATAATAGTTAAAACACTAAGATAAATATAAATTTTAACTAAAATTTAAAAAATAAGTTTTATTTTAAATTAAAATAGTTATAATATTTTACAGCAATATATTAAGCAGATCACAATGACTATGAAACTATAAAATATGATATTATATAAATTTGAGGGTCTATTTGAATTTAAGGGATATTTTAGTTAGTATAATTTTTTTTTGGACATATTTATTTAAGATACATATAAAGCCCATTTTTTAAATTTATTCTTATATATTAAAAATGAGAATAAAATATATATTTTAAAAATTATCTAATTTTCATATATTAAAAATAACAAACTACACTTCCACAGTAGTTCCACGAGTAAAAAACGGATCTCCTTCCGCCCATAAACTCTCCGCAGAGCTTGAGATTGGACGCCTTCGTCTCCATAATCGCGGCCCGGATGGCCCTCTCATCAAATTTCGCCGCCTCCCTCATCCCTTCTCGAAACCCTATTAGTCTTTCCCTCGTTTACCTCGCTACCCCATTCTCTTATAAACCCATCTCCCGATACAGTTCTCTCCGGACCATGGCATCTCTTAGAATCTCCCCGTCGCTTGGTATCTCAGAGACCTTTGCTCGTCTGAAGGAGCAGGGAAAAGTATGCACTAACATTCCTTCTTCGGTTCTTAGACTCCACCCTTATATTTGTTATGTATTTGGTTGATGATTACTTGGTTTGTTGTGCTTGCAGCTGCATTATATCCTTTCGTGTTCTAAATTTCATTGTGTTTTTATTTAGTGTTACTTCTTATTAGTTTTATGAATCTGTCCTTGTCAATCAAGGCGTTGGTAACTATTTAGTTAATGTAGTTTAAATGCTACGTAATTATTTCTGAAAAAAAAAATGTGATCGGTGGAGACAATGGGAATTCTATGCTGATTAATCATCTATATCTATAGTTTGTTCTGCTAATATTTTGATTTGGATGTATTTGATTTTTTCATTTGTTATTTAAAAAGGACTTGAAGGATCTTTTAATCAATGTTAAGGGTTGTTTGGTTCAGTATTATCTAAATAGCAATGTTTTCTTATAACCCTAATTGACAAATCAGATATAGCTAAGTTAGTAGAGCATTGGGCTGTTTACCTAATGAATGCAGGTTCAACTACTGCTATGCCCAAAAGATTACCCTTATTTTTATAAGGATTCATAGTAGCTTTTATAGATCAGTCTTTAACACTTATAATATTTTCTAAAATGGAAGCAATTTCAAGAATAATCTTCAATTCATCTGCAGAACTACTAAAATAATTTAATATTCTATGTATATTGTAAAACTTCATAAAAATCTTACCAAATATAATTGTTGAATTTCTATATTACAACAAACTGCACCAAAAAAAAAACTGCACATCCAAAATATCAAAATCCAACACTTATTCGGTGTACCTTGTCCTTTCCCTTACTTGAAATAAAACAATATTGATGATGCTAAACCGTAACCAATCACTTAGATTAATTTTCTTGGAAATGTTTTAGGCTTTTTGGTGATGGGCATTAATATTTTATGTATAAATAAAATAGGAATATGCCTGCAGATTGCATAATGCATGTAAAATAGATTTTTTATTGTCAATTTAATCAAAAGAGTTAAAAAAAATTTTGTGAAATATTACACCAATATAGATACGAAGTAGTCTCATTCTATTTTAAAATCTTATAAAGATAATCAAAATATAGTATCATTCATGTCATTATGCAAACAAGAAACGCTCACCTTGAGAACAGAAAATTTGCTTCTAATGTAATCTAAAAATGCTATTTTACCAAAATAATTATTTTTTACTCTTGTAATTCAAATTTCATAAGAATGAATTCCTATGAATTAAATCTACCGGAACTATATCACATGCGATACTCAAAAGGAGTGCGGATTTCCAATTTAGGTATTACAACAACAACAACAGAAAATTCTATAGGATGGTGATGAGACTTACAATACTTTCTGGTGCAAAATGTTGGCCAGCAAAGGAATTGTGTTCTGAATTATTGACTTCCCTTTGTTTTTTGGTGGAAGATATTAAGAATATTTTACCTTGAATTTAGATTGAGACTTGTGTATTTTAGATTTTTTTGTATAAACCTTCCGTTCAGTTCTCACTCATAACTTTTCAAATTCATGTAAGACTTGGTTTCGTATACTTAAAAATAGTTTTTTTTTTCACTTACATTCAAAAAATCATGCTCAAGTCCGAAAGTAAACAAATGAGATATTAAAAAAAAAAGAAGGGTAAAGAGTTGATACACATTATAATGAAGAGTTATGACTAAATATGCTTGTCAATAAAAAAAGTTGTTCTCTTCAAAAAGATTGTTTTCGTTTTTTTTTTCCGGGTAAGGAAATCAATTCTGAGCGACATTGCTGAGCGAGATGTAATTTGGAGACATTTGCATGCAGTGGGGCTAATTTTTGCGATGGACTTGTACAATCTTGATTTCTTCTTTGTGGGACCGAACTATTAAAAAAACTTGCATCCAGAAAGAGAAAAAAAAAAAAACATAAATGAAATAGATAAGCAATGAAATCTAAAAATCTAAAGAAAATAGAGAATTCGTTAACGAAAACAGAAAAAAATTTATGATGGGAAAGATTACGTCATATGGAGGAAATTGAATGACAGTTACCTATCAATTGAATTTGAAAAAGAACAGAATTCCACTAAATTTTCTTTTTTTTTCCCTGTAAAGTTTCCATTATTCTCAAAGAATCCAACTCAACCGCAAAGGCCCATTTGGTTTTTGCATGTTTTTAAATTTAAAATTTTAAAATTTTGAGAATATTCAACTTTTAATAAGATTTCGCATAGCCCAATTATACTAACCATGTTTCTTTCCCATCTTTTTTTTTCACAGTAATACAGATAGATGAGGAAATTTGGACCTTTTTATCTTGATTACTATATTGGATGAATTATCTTTTCTAGTTGATCTTGCATCAAGAAACTGGATAAATAGCCCTAGCAAGGCGCTGCCAAAAGAGAAAGGGACACACTGGACATTGGACAACCTTTTGCAATACCCTTAGGAGAAGTGAAAGCGAGGTGTTGGTTTAGGCTCTATTTTCCATAAGCACGATTTTATGTGATTTTTATGCTCTATTTCGTATAAACAATTTAATTTTATTTTTTGTATAATTTATTTTGTCCATCTGAATCATCTGATAACCTAACATTTTGAGGTCAATTGATTTGATTGACATCTAAATGTTGACATCTAAATATCAACAAATTTGGACTTATGGTATTTATGAAATGGTTATTCAAAGATGTCGCAGAACCAAATGAATGACATTTGCTAATAACTTTATCGAAGCAAATATCCCAATATTTTAAAAGCATAGAGCTCTGTTTGCTTTAGTACTTCACCCTTAACAGCATACAGAGTCTTTTATCTTACAATGAAGGTTCATTGATGATTAGTTCCTTAATATTTTCTTAAAGATTGGTTTTGTTGTGAAGAGTTTGGTAATAAACCATATGATTTTCAGAGTGCTGTGACAATTGAAGATACATGAATTGGATGCTGGAAATAATATTTTTATTGATTGAATTTGTTTAGGAACCAGACTTCCGAAATATTATTGCAACTTCATTTATAATTTTGCTTACTGCTTCTCAAAAACCATATCTGACATGCTTATTGCGGATAGGGTGGGTTGGCTAGGAATTCAGATGCGATTTTTTTTAAGAATATCATCGAACTATAAAGAATTATTGTGTGATATTTTTTGTATGATGGTTAGGCTAATGGTGATAAGATTGATTTTTTTTGGATGATTTATCATTTTTTCATGAATTGGTAGCGTGTGTTATTTTACATCTCCATGTTTTATTGAATATTCTTTAGCTGCTAAAGGCTGAATGGAAGACAGCAATTGCATATTGGTTGTTATCATCAAAAAAATTGGTGAGAAGTGTCACGCATTGACTTTAAGCTAGTCATAAGAATTATTCAGCGCAACTACTGAAGGTGGGTTTCCATGAAAAACTTTTGTGCTATGCCCATAACCCAGTCCTGCAAGTTTGAATAGATGAAACATAGGAATAAAAAATTGAGCTAGGGTATGGATAATGATGGCGTTGATGATGGTTGCTGGATGAAGTATGCAAAATAGATACTAATAGGGCTTCATTCCAAATAGCAAAGAAACGGGTAAATTTGCCGATGTTGCTTGTTTGTTTCACGTAACTATTTAAAGGCATGCTTCTATCTACTCATATTCATTCATTACAGATGCTTGCATCCTCATTGAAGTGCATGCAGTGTTTCGGTGCCTTATGTTATCAGTTAATACTCATTAACTACCCTTCTGTGCCATGTTTGGTGCAGTGATATAAATTCCCTTTTTCTTTCTTAAAATGGATGCTTTATTGTTTTTTATTTTTTGTTTCTGGAATGAGCCTTTGAGTTGATTTGAAAACTTCTTTTGCTTATTAGTATGGGCATCTAATATTTTCGTTTTGATGATGTAGGTTGCATTCATACCCTACATTACTGCTGGTGATCCAGACTTGTCTACCACATCAAAAGCATTACAAATTCTTGATTCTTGTGGCTCAGACATTATAGAGTTGGGCATGCCCTACTCTGATCCGTTGGCAGATGGGCCAGTTATTCAGGTTTGGTTGTCTATATATCCTTCAAGCATAATAGGCAAGCTAGACCGAATTACATTGCTTGTGCTCTGAATCCAGGCTGCGGCCACACGAGCTTTGGCCAAAGGAACTAATTTCAATGCAATAATTTCTATGTTACACGAGGTATTTATTTTCCAACCTCCACTGCATTGCTATCCCATCAAGCTGCTTTTCATTTGGAAAATACTAAACCATTTGACAAAATTGTATTAAAATTTCAAACTTCCTCACAATTTTATGTGTTGTAAACCATCCATCTATGCATTTGGTAAATGCCGTCAAAGAGCTGGAAAGGTTTTGAACTATCGTACAATATGACCATCTTATTTTCTTCTCTCAAAATTTTCTCGTTCTCCATCAAATATGCGTGTGCTTTTGCTTAAATTCCCTACTGAGAACTGCCCGTAAACTCTGTATCATCATAAATATCCTTCCAAATCAATGCAAGTGACTTCATTCAGTTAAGTAATTTCTTCTTATTCTGATATTTAAATATTGGCAGGATTAACTTTGTTAGCAGTTATGATAATTTTTTTATTGTGTGATTTATATAGCGTCAGCATACTTTTTTTTTTTCCTTTGCTTATTATCATGATGGCTTCAAGAACTCATTATTTTCTATTAATAATATGTTTGATTCTGAGTCTCTCTCCAACTCCTCTCAAGCTCTCACAAGAACTCACAATGCAGGATTTTTTTTTTAATCATTCATTCATTAACCTTCAAAAGAGAACATAAGGGTTATATATAGTCTCATACTATGGACGAAAAATAAAAGACGACCTCGCCCTTTGGGCTTACACATGACCACCCTTAAATAAGGGGTAAGCTGTAGAAAGGGAGAAACAACTAAAACAAATAGTAAAACAAATAAATAAAAACAAGTACATATGAGGACTCAAAAATATATCGGCACGATCGTGGCCGTAGAGCGGTGACCACGCATCCGATAAACTTTCCAAGCTCTGATGTCCCCATCATCAAGTCTGTACGATCCTCTTGAATAACATAACCCATGATTGCTGACAATGATCTTTTGATTAGGTTTGGTTGACTTCCTTCATTGATTAAGTAGTCCATAGTCCATTATAACTCGATACAATGGAACTATTGGAACTTGATCGGATTTGTCATCATTCGCTCTATGTTCCGTCCTTTAAGTAGAAGTCAATAAATTCTCAATCCTAGACCAAGTCGCCACTATTATAGCTTAGCATTTAGCTTCTATCGAATAGCCTTAATCAAAAGTTTTCCCTTGTTATTTGGAGGGGGTAATTAATTATAATGGTTTATGCACATGCGAAACTTGAAAATAAATAATAAAATAAGGGAAAAATTTTTGTATGGTGTCTTATCAAGAAGCCAATATGCCTTTTAAAAATTTGACCCATAAATTTTAAACTTTCTTACCCGATCCCTAGGTGAATTTTTGGAGTCTACAACTTCATGAAAGTATTCACATGGAATTGAAGCTTTTTCTAGTTGTTGATGTTCTTGAAGCCAGTATGAAAGTTATTGTACTTAAGGAAAGAAACAAATCTCACCCCATTGGATAGAAACCCTTATTTACAAATGTATGAAGGCTAAGATACAAATGAGTAAGATATTAGACAACCCTGTTTCTACTATAAAAATTTGGGTATAAGCTAAAGGATTGTTGGAATTTATATTAAGAAAAGTGCCTGAAATGGGATAAGCAAAAAGATCCTCATAACTACTTCAAAAGAAGTAATTGAAGAAGTAATGGCAATGGTAGGTCCGACATTTACATTCACATGCCAATGAGAAGTTAGGGAGGAATTTTTCCATCTCAAGCTTTAGGTGAATCTATTCTCATTGATGTTATTTTAGACATAGGCAGTGAAAAGAATCTTATCTCTGAAGTTTTCTTTGAGAAATTGGGGTATTCACTACCAACTATCTGAAGTATATTCTTTGAGTTGGTTTTAAAAGAATGATGTGTCAGATCATTTGACAATGCAATCTTAGGAGTACTTCTCTGTAGAATTTATTAATGAGGTAGCCTATGAAGTTTTATCTCTAGATATATATTATGTAATATCGAGAGTAGTTCATAGATATGGGATTGGGATATTATTCTTTAGAAGGCAACCAATTTATGATTACAAAAGGAAGGAAAAGGCATATTGTAAGTCAATTTGTTACACCTTCAAAGGAGATGAAAAGGACCGTCATACTAATAAATTCATATAAGGAGTCAAAAAACATTTTACTTAATAATAGAAATACTAATACTATGCCAATTTTTTTATTTTTACCAAATGAAGGAGAATGAACCATCCTCTTTTACTTAGAAGCCAATGGTGGCAAGGACGAAGAAAAGAAAGAATTGGTCCAGGAGATAAAAGAACAACTTTAATTTGTAGGAGAAAGTGAAATGTAGAATCATGATCGGAAAGTTTCAAGAATATTTGCCTAATATTTTCAATTGCTGATTTACGTTGTTTATTGTTTTCTTTGTTGGAGATATGATGTTTCGCTTACTTTTTTTTTTGGTTGAATTTCTTTCCAGTTTCCTCCTATGCACTTGATTGTGGAATGCATCTAGGGTTTTAAAGTTTACATCTTGTCATGCAATTTTTATTTGTGATTGCATTTGTACTGCTAATTTCCAAAAAAACACTCTTCATTCAGCTCATTGGGGATAATAATTCAAATGACTCCACATGAATGCCTAAGCTGGCATATTATATGTACATTTATTTCTAATTGGGTCAATTGGGCTCCATCTAACCTGAGTTAGACTCTTCTCCCACCTTTGTTAGGCTTTCCTTCCATAATTGCATTGCCTCTAATGTTAAGGTGCTTGCCTAGTGGCAACATCCCCTTTCTAGGCTGAGATGACATCCTTATGATTTTCATCACTTCGTCTCATCAATGATGGTCATATCACCACCTTTTTATCTGAAATGTTGTTGTACGCAAATGGGTATTTGTTATTTTGTGCTGAGCTTATAAAGTATCTTTCTTTCAAGGTTAGATGGCAGATGCTACTAAGTTAGAGTGTCATAAATTTTATTTTAGACCTTTATTTTAATAAATGTACACGTTGCTTCTTGCTGAGATGAATTCTCTATTATAAATCACAAAATATTTTAATTATGTCATGCAGGTAGTGCCACAATTGTCTTGTCCCATTGCTCTGTTTACATATTATAACCCGATTCTGAAGCGAGGGATTGAAAACTTTATCTCTACCATTAAGAATGTTGGTGTACATGGTATATTTTCATAACTTTCTTTTATGATTGATCTTGATGTGTTAGCCACTTTGTCTTGCACTTATATCCATTCTACTTGAATGATGCTTCTTTGTTGAACTTAAAATACTTCATTCTAGATCACTTAGCTGCATTGCTTTCAGGAATGCTAAAACAGTAAAGTGAATCTTTCAGCCAGGGAGAAAACTGGTTTTGATGATGAGGCAGTCTTTCAGAGAACGTGAAAAAATATTATTATATTGGTACTGCGTGCATGTGAAATGATAATTTCTTGAATTTTTTTTTTGCATGATTAAGATTCTCTCCTTTTTGCAAAGGGGATGCCTACATAGAGAGCATAGTAATTAAGAGCATATGATTTTTATAAGTTTACAATTAATAGTATATCACCAGTGCATTGGAAAAATTGAGATCCTCACAACTCTCTGTTGACCTATGTACATATGTTATAATCAACACAAGCAAGTACAATGAAAAGGGCGACCGATCAACACGCTGTCATATGTAGTAGCTTCTAAATGTCTCAGCCTCACCCGAAACAACTTAAACATCATCTGTTCGCAAATCAGATCGCGTTAATATGCTCAGAACTTTCACTTTTCTCATCCAAGGCTTG
Source organism: Dendrobium catenatum (assembly GCF_001605985.2). Classification (NCBI taxonomy): domain Eukaryota; kingdom Viridiplantae; phylum Streptophyta; class Magnoliopsida; order Asparagales; family Orchidaceae; genus Dendrobium; species Dendrobium catenatum. The sequence goes on along the minus strand of NW_021319982.1, from coordinate 710,207 downwards.
AGACCTAGCAACAGTAGTGTTCCATGAGAAAAGGATCAAGCTGTTATTTTAGCTATAAGACTTGTGAAACGGAGCTTCCCTTGATAGTTTTTTTTTTAATTGCTCTTCATTCGTGATTCAATAGGAACGTAGAACTACTTAATTATTAATTTCTTGTGAGAATTGTTTGACAAATTATTCTTCACAGAAGTGTTGCTTTTTTCAAAGAAATATCTATATATTTTCTTAGATTACTCTTGCTAGAAGAGCACATTTCAAAAAGATCATGCTGTTAATTTTTAGTTCCTATTTCAGATGAAACCATTTTTTTCAAACGAATAGATGTTTGTCTAAGTTCATTACTTATAGTTACTAAAATATCCTCAATCAAGTATTGATCAGCTTAACTATGAATATCTTTCAGCATCCCAATAGGATTCTCATTCCTTTTTATATTGACGGCATGTTAATCACCGTCAATGTTAATATTTGAGGTTCCTAGATTTCTACGAGCCTTAAGAAATGGAAATTCAACAGGCATTGAGTGTTGAAAAACTAAAGAAAATGAGTTTGTTGGTGACTTCTCTTAAGTTTTCCGACTTTCAATATTTGTTAAATTATCACTTCTTAAGGCTCATACAAATTTGGGAATCTCAAATATTAGCATTGATAGTGATTAGCATAGCGTCACTGTAATTTGGAATGAAAATCTCATTGGTATGTTGAAAGATGTTCATAGTTGAGCTGATCAATAATTGATTGAGAATATTTTGTAATTGTAAATAATGATGTTGGACAAGCTTCTATTATTTTGGAAAAAATAATTTTATTTAAAGCGTGAGCTTAAAAATAAGTAGTCTGATCGTTTTGAAATGTGCTCTTCCGCTAGGAGTAGTGTGAGCGAAAATACGTATATTTTTTTGGAAAAAAGCAGCACTTCTTTGGAGAAATTTTTTTTGATAATTCTTACATGGAATTAATAAATTAAGCAGTTCTTTGTTTCTGTTGAGTCATGAATGAAGCACAATTTAAATGAACAACTGTGGAAGGAAGCTCCATTTCGTAAGTCTTATAGCTTAAAATAATAGCTTGATCCTTTTCTTCATGATGTTATTTTCACTTTCCAATTTATTCCTTGTTGTGGGAACTCAAAGCTAATATAATGATGAAGCATAGTGATATTTATCTTGCTTATGTTCTTACATGACTTTTTAATGCTTAATTTATGATAAATATTTTTTCAGGGCTAGTTGTGCCTGATGTTCCTTTAGAGGAGACTGAAATTTTGAGGAATGAAGCTTCTAAACATCACATCGAGCTAGTAGGTCCTTTTATTGCCTAAAATCTTTTTAATATTGACTTGCACTTATTTTCTTGCTAGTATTTGAATTTTTTTTTTAGTTTGTCAAGCATCTTAAGATCTGTCTGAAGAAAATGTTACATTTTTTTTTCTATTTGGCAGTCCAATATTATTTATGTGGTCATAGCCAATAGAAATTACGTCCTTTTAATGAGTTCATAGCCACTAGAAGGGTTTAGGGTTTAGAGGAGACTGAAATTTGAGGAATGAAGCTATGGACATAATATGGAGTTAGTATGCCCTTTATCACCTGATGATCTTTAATATTGTTTGCAGTTATTTCATTGCTATATTATATATATTATTATTAGTTATATATATCATTTAGCAGTCCAAATATTTTATGTTGTCATACGCCATCAAAGGGTTTGGATTTAGACAATGACTGGGATTTTGAGGAATGAAAGCTGCTGAAACAAATTATGGAGTATTGTGTCCTTTTAAATCAAGCCTCATCTTTTCCTGATATTGACTTTGCAATTTTTTTTATTGTTTGGTTCGATTTTTTTTCTATTATGAAATTATTTTTTTAATTCTAACAATTTGCTGTCCAAACATGATCAAGAATTATATCTAAAGAAAACCTTGTATTTTTTTTATTCTGTTTAGGCAGTACCCAAATATGTGTTTATGGTGTGTCGTAGCCATTAAGAAATTAACTTTTATATATAAGCAAGACCTTCTATATATGAGAAAGATGGACATAATGTGCAAGTAATATGGTTGTTTCATTTTATTTATTTAGCAACTGAAATCAATATGGATTAAGCATCTTATCTCTATCGATTGACAAAAATAAAATTCCTGCTAATCCTATTTCGCTATAACATATTATCTCTATCGTTGGAGCATCTTTTCCAGGTCTTTTTCATCCAATTGGCAAAGAATGAGCACAGAAAAGTCGCTGGCATGCAAGCTCCCCATTTTTCTCTTTAGTCCTCACAAAAAGTTTGAGGCATGTCTCTTGTTTCACTTCCTGGATGGACTAAGGTCCAGCCTTCTGCTCTTTGTCTCTTCTTCTCTCTAACTCTGAAAGACATAGGCTTGAGGCCTCTCTAACCTCCACACATCGATCTCAAACTCACATCCACTCAATCTCTTTACTCCTATCTCACTGCATGCTCGCCTATTTCCGACCCCAAACGCAGGCAACTCGAATCCGCTTCATTCTCTTTTCTTGTTCGATGTAGTAGTTGTTCATGGAAACGCGTTGGTTCTTACCGGAAATAATTGTTTACTTGACTTTGTATGTTGAATTTTTTTTATCTCATATGAATGTCAATTTTGGCTACAGCATACTTGTCAATGAAGAATGCGCAGCGGAGTGTTGCCCGTGAGTCATGGTCATAATTCACGCACGTCGGCGCGCACAATTTTGAATACGGCTAAAAATTAAATAAAGAACTTATAAAATTCTTTATATGGACTCCTATTTTGAGTATCAATCGAGTGTGGGTAAAAATTGTTTGTAGTCCAAAGTCAAACCATTAAAATTGAGCTTCAAATTTGTCCAAAATTTCCTATAAATAAAGACTAAATAAAGTTTTAATAAAACCTAACTAAACCTATTTTAATCATATCAAATAATCTTTAAAATTAATTATTACATTATTTAAAAATATAATTAAAATATAAATATTAATATACTATTTTAAATAATATTAGAAAATCCCGACATAATTAAAATTAAAATTCTGCGCACCATTGCGGGCCGCCGTGCACAAATGACGCGTGCCAACTTGAACATGCGTGTCGTGCCATGCCAGCTGTGTGCCGTAGGTGCGCTCGCCGCGCTATGGCGCAATGGTCGTGCGCTATTTTGGCGCCATTGACAGAGTGTATGAAGAGTGAGTAATATGGCTGCAAGTGTCATGGGTTGAAATTTTTCATGTGAATGGAACTTTCATGTATTACTCGGGCAAACGCCGCTTATAAGGGATCATTTTTTTTTCAGTTGTAAGTAGGGAATCTCATTTGTAGTTCATTTTCATTCTCGTCAGATTCATCTCAATCGAGTTCTTGCATTTTTTGAGATGTAGGAGAGTTGTTTAAGAATATTGAAGAAGTTATGTTATTCGTAGTTCATTATGCATCCTGCTTTCTTGTTCATTGTGTGTTTTTAAATTCATCACAAGTCCCCCTTGTGTTTTTATTTCTATTCAATGTTGTGTGTTTAATTCTAGTCTTTGCATTTCTCTTTGATGCCGACGCGGTATTGCATGTTTAAGTGTTTGGTATTTTATTTTTATACATTTAACATTTTACATTCTTCATTTTTGTTCATTGTTAATGTCATTCCAAAAAATATTTTTCATTATGAATCTTTGCAAGTTTGTTCACTCACGAGAATTGTTTCGATGAACCAATTTTTATCTTCATAGAAACATCTATAAGAATATTTAGGCCTTCTTAACATGCTTAAAAAGTTGCATAGTCAGTGGCGTCAAACACGCTGGTCTAGGAGGTATTTTATCCCCATCCACTTAAAAAAACATGTAATAGTCTTTTGCATATCGTTTGAAATTTGACAGTATTCCCTCACCATGTTGGAACAATGCAGTCGGCAAAGTGCTAAATTTGAATTCCTTGTGGGATCCAAAAATTCGTTGCCCCGACCTTATACTCTTTTAAGGAGAGTTTTTAACGCTTAAAGATCCAGAAGGTAAATTTCAAGAAGAATGATTTGGAAGCTTTAGATTTGGCCTCTCATTTTGTGAGGATTTTAGATCATGTAGTTCAAAGGTTTCCTATAGGTGCAAGCCCTATAGTTATTACCTTTCTTGATAGTGAAGAGAGAACTTTCGACTAAGGCTAGTCATCAACATATAAAGTTAGAGGAATATGTGGTATCTGGTGTATGGTAGCCATGATTGGGTTTGGATATTTCCAGACTTAATATTTAAAATTAAAATATTTTACCACTACACTTAATAGTGGATGTGGGGGAATGGAATGATGGACTCGATCAATGATCCCATTGGTTTTCGTCGTCCCCGGTCAACATGGTCTCTTAGTCTACTTAGTCAGAGTAGGTAGTCGAGCCCCACTTGATAGAAGGATCTTGTAAGCAAGTCATGGGTTGTTTTGCCCCGAAGGGTACCTTGGTAGTATCTGAGGGGAAATATTTGCCTAAGGGAAATATAATTTTAAATCCACTTTAAGCTAATAAAGTGCTTTGTGCCCTAGTCGATTATATTCGATTGATTCATACTCAATGGATTTGAATGTAGATTGTGGAGGCATATGGGATTTGCCGGGCATTTTGTAGTTTCGTGATCCCCATCTTAGTTTGAGTTTTCATTCAAATCGGCGAGCCAATTATCCGGAGTGATTATGAGTGATTTCACTTGTTTTTTGATTTGAACTGTTGTCACTCTATCTTTTTTGCGATAGGGATCGGGTTCTTTGTAGCATTTTGCCTTTATTGGTGGATTTTCCTTGTTTATATGGCAATCAACATATAATGTATTAAACACAATATCCTCAGTCGAACGTCGCTGATGTAGTATTTTGTTTGATTGTTTGAACATGTCGACTTCCTATCTACTCGCATAGAAAGATCGGGTTCGACTGGATTTATCATTTAATCCGCGCAACATCCTCGGACGACTCAAACGGTGTGTTTACGATACCGTAACACCCTCCGATTGGGGCCGCATTCGGGTGTATGATTTGCAATGTAATTTTGTATGATGCAAATATATGATTGTCAATTGACATATATAGCAAATATGTAGCGTCGTATTGTGCATATGTGTAGTACGGCATTTGCACGAGTGCTTAATGTTCACCATCAATAGAAGCTTCGCATGTTGGCA